>NC_041386.1:121486544-121515649 GCF_002162155.2 Triticum dicoccoides | reverse complement strand
GTATATGTGTTATGTGCATATTGTGTATTGGGCCCACCTCCTAGTTTCTTGTATATAGTTGAGGTCCATGGCCCACCTCTGTACATCATATATACGTGCCTATGCACGAAGAGCAATACATCATGCAATTACAACATCATACAATACATACATCATACATGGACGTGGTGTGAGTATGTGGCGTGATTGTTTGTGCATTAAGAGAAACTCTAATGAGGCGACTCATTTCATTCGCCCTCGTCCGTTTGGGTTGGCGGGGGCAAAAGTGGTGTCCCAAACCCAAATGACGCCCGCTTTGCGTCTGCACCGACACATTTGCGGCCCAAATTTTTGCCCCAAATGCGTCGATGCGGACGCGGAACGGACGCCACGCATGTCTTTTTGGTGTTCGCCGTGGCCCCATTTGGCGGTCGTCCAACGACCCGCCACCTATCTGGTCAGCTTAATTTATGAGCACGGGCCCACACATCAGCAACGGCGGTCGCCTTTTTGTAAGCCGACCGTGCGGCGGGCCGTCCTTGTGACGCCCGGATATTCAAGCTACAGTAAACCTCTGCTAATGATGCCACGTCACCTCGATTACTGTTGCTAATCTCGCGTTAGTTCGAAACCGGTTTGAATTCAAATTCAAAATCAAGCAAACAATAAAAGTTTTCAAATATTAGAACTAAA
Source organism: Triticum dicoccoides (assembly GCF_002162155.2). Taxonomy (NCBI): domain Eukaryota; kingdom Viridiplantae; phylum Streptophyta; class Magnoliopsida; order Poales; family Poaceae; genus Triticum; species Triticum dicoccoides. The sequence continues at coordinate 121,514,977 of NC_041386.1, read as the reverse complement.
ATGTTCGGGTTGTGCCATATAATGCGTAGGTAATTATGGAGAAGAAACCACACTTCTGTAAAGTATTCCAATGCACTAAAATAAATAAAACAACAGCTAAACCTATTATAAATGCCTTTTTGAAATTTATAAAAATGCAAACTAAATATTTTAAATACCAAAATATATTGTGGCGAGGGGCTAATTTGCAACCTCCATTTAGGTACTGGTCTTATAATTTAGAAAGCAAAAAGCTATTAAAACTATAATAGAAAACAGAAAAGTGAAAATAAAATAAAAACATAAAAGATTAAAAAAAGATACAAAGCCCCTGCCGGGCCGTGGCCCAGCTACCCACCAGGCCACAGGCACAGCCGCCCCCCACGCACTCCCTTGTTCCCCTGGGCACCCAAACCCTAACCGACATTCACTCCCCACTCCCCCCACTCTCTTGTCTCTCCCGCTCCCCCGATCCAGAAGGGGATCGAACCGCCGCCGCCGCTCGGAACGCAAACGCCGTGGCCTGCCTCGTCGACGGCCACCTCGCCGGCGTGCCCGCTGCGTGATGTCTCCGCGGACGCCGCATCGTCCCGCGTGCCTCGGCCTCCTCCTCGCCCCATGCCGAGGCCGCCGTACCTGCGCCGCGCCCTCGACCCCGTCGCCCCGCCGCCCTCATCACCGGCGACCCGGGCGCCGTCCCTTCCTCGTCCTCCTCCTCGAGCACGCCTCGCTCAACTACAGGGCTATGTGAGCCCCCTTCCCATCCTCTCTTCCTCCTTGGTAGACCCGTTGTCGTGCCCGGAGTTCTCTGAAGCCTGCGTCCTCCCGCGCCGAACCGTCACCTGGGCGCTCCCCTGCACCCCCGCGCGCCTCTGTGCCCGCTTGCGTGCCCGCGCGTGCACGCCCGCACCCCGCTGTCGCCCGCCCTTGCCCGTTGTCGCCCGCCCTTGCCTGCAGTCGCCCGCCCTTGCCGGCTGTCGGTGCCCCGCGATCGCGGCCGCCGTAGCTGCTGACCGTCAGCTGTTGCCGCTGCCGGCGCTTCCCTGTGGCCACCCTCACTCGCGTGCTCGAAGCCTTGCCCTTCCGCTACGTGCTCCATGCGCCCGCCGCTCCCTATGGCCGTTGCTGCCGTGCTGCTTAGCCACCCCCGCTTCACCCCTCACTGCCGGCCACCAGCCTCCCCAGGCTCCGGCGCCCCGCCCGGTCCGCCGTCCCGCGCGCCCCTGGGCGTGCGCCCGCTCAGGCTGCACCCAGCGCCCATAACCGCCCGCCCGATTGGGTCCTAAGCCACTTCCAGTAAGGGCCCACGCCCATGTACTGTTTTAAAAAAGGAAAAAATGCGTGTAATTAATTAATTAATTAATTAATGAGTTAATTAAATTAATTAATCCTGTTTAACTAAACTAATTAGAATAAATTAACCTAATCATCATTTGGATAAAACTAATTAAGGTTGTTTAGTTAATGTGAGTTAATGACACGCGGGACCCACGCACTATTCACTGGTTGACCTAGTCAACAGTTGACTATGCTGTTGACTTTGACCTGGCCCCACATGTCATTGACGGTGGCTGGCACATCACTAGGTGACAAAAGTATTTCACTGTTTATTATTCAAATTTAATAATTCCATAAAATTGATTAAATCTTTGAAAATTAATATAAAATAAACTGTAGCTCCGGTGGGAAAACTTTGTACATGAAAGTTGCTCGGAACGATGAGACGAATCCGGATACGCAGCCCGTTCTTCCGCCACACATCCCTAACCTATCGAACTTGCAACTTTCCCCCTCCGGTTTATCTGTCCGAAAACACAAAACACCGGCAATCCTTTCCCGGATGTTTCCCCTCTTTCCCGGTATCACCTAGTACTGCGATAGGGCACACCTAGCACCGTGTATTGCCATGTTATGCTTTGTGTTGCCTTGTTTGCTCTGTTATTTATTTTGTACCCCCTCCGTTACTTCTTTCTGGTAGACCCCGAGACCGCTGTCGGTACCCCCGATCGACTACGGTGTTGACGACCCCCTCCTTGCCAGAGCAACCAGGCAAGCCCCCCCCCCTTGATCACCAGATATCGCCTATTCTTCTCTATACTGCTTTCATTAGATTAGTGTAGCATGCTACTGGTTTCAGTTAATCCTATACTGCTGCATAACCTGTCCTTGCTACTACTGTTGTTACCTTTACTTAGTATAGGATGCTAGTGTTCCATCAGTGGCCCTACACTCTTGTCTGTCTGCCAAGCTATACTACTGGGCCGTGATCACTTCGGGAGGTGATCACGGGAATATACTATATACTTACACTGTTACATTACCGGTGATACTGTTTGGAGATGGGGGCTGAAGGGGCAGGTGGCTCCATCCAGGTAGTGATGGGCCTGAGTTCCCAATGGCCCCCGACTGTTACTTTGTGGCGGAGCGACAGGGCAGGTTGAGACCACCTAGGAGAGAGGTGGGCCTAGCCCTGGTCGGCGTTCGCGAATACTTAACACGCTTAACGAGATCCTGGTATTTGATCTGAGTCTGTCTATTGGCCTATACACACTAACCATCTACGGGGGGACAGTTATGGGAACTCGACGTCGTGGTATCAGCCGAAGCCTTCGTGACGTCAGCGACTGAGCGGCGCGCGTCGGGTTGGACCGCGTAACGCAACTTCCTTTGTAATGGAGGTTGCTAGGTCTACTCTCCGGCCGCCCTCGCAACGTGCAGGTGTGCAATGGGCGATGGGCCCAGACCCCTGCGCCATAGGATTTAGACCGGCATGCTGACCTCTCTGTTGTGCCTAGGTAGGTCTGCGACGTGTTGATCTTCCGAGGCCGAGCGTGACCCAGGAAAGTGTGTCCGGACAAAGGGGATCGAGCGTGTTGGGAAATGTGGTGCACCCTTGCAGGGAAGTTAATATATTCGAATAGCCGTGATCTTCGATAACAGGACGACTTGGAGTTGTACCTTGACCTTATGACAACTAGAACCGGATACTTAATAAAACACACCCTTCCAAGTGCCAGATACAACCGGTGATCGCTCTCAGAGGACGACGAAGGGAGGATCATCGGTCAGGATTATGCTACACGATGCTACTTGGTGGACTTACCTTCTGCTCTCTTCTACATGCGGCAAGATGGAGGTGGCCAGAAGCGTAGTCTTCGATAGGACTAGCTATCCCCCTCTTATTTCAGCATTCTGCAGTTCAGTCCACATATGATACCCTTATTCCATTTGATACCAATGCCTACATATGTAGTGTAGCTCCTTGCTTGCGAGTACTTTGGATGAGTACTCACGGTTGCTTTGCTCCCTCTTTTCCCCCTTTCTATACCCGATTGCTGCGACCAGATGATGGAGTCCAGGAACCAGACGCCACTATTGATGACGACTACTACTACTCGGGAGGTTCCTACTACTACGTGCAGCCCGTCGGCGACGACCAGGAGTAGTTTAGGAGAATCCCAGGTAGGAGGCCTGCGCCTCTTTCGATCTGTATCCCTGTTAGTGCTAGCCTTCTTAAGGCAAACTTGTTTAACTTATGTCTATACTCAGATATTGTTGCTTCCGCTGACTCGTCTATGATCGAGCTCTTGTATTCGAGCCCTCGAGGCCCCTGGCTTGTAATATGATGCTTGTATGACTTATTTTATTTGTAGAGTTGTGTTATGATATCTTCCCGTGAGTCCCTGATCTTGATCGTACACGTTTGTGTGTATGATTAGTGTACGATTGAATCGGGGGCGTCACATTGGCATCAGAGCCGACTGCCTGTAGGAATCCCCCTTCCACACTCCTTGGCCGCAGTTGAGTCTAGTCACTGCAAAACTTTTACTAACATGGTTGTGTGGCTTACGGCCCCACGTCGCCATTGGGTGGTATTAGAATCTTTTACTCCTCGATCTTTACTCTGGGACTCTAATCTCTCCCCTATTCGGGCTAAATGATTTTGCTAAAAGGACTAACTTTAGGTTCTCGAAAAACTTTCTCCTGGAGACCCCCTCACTCCAGATGACCGTCTGCTACACCAGAAGAATCCGAAGATACTCTCCGATGTTCTCTTGAGACTTTAAGGTGTCGCTTTTGCAATTCCCTTCCATCGATAAACCCCTATGGATAACCATGTATACTCGACATTCATACAATGTTTCCCAGTTGATCTTGTTATTACAAGATACCCCAAAAGTCTCTCTGTTGTTCCGAGAATTCTTTGAGCTTACTGCCTTGTTGTTCTTTGTCACCTGAATACCCCTACGGATAATTCTCGCACTTACCGAGTATCCGCTCACCCCCCAGTTGTTCATGTGTTTCACAATGGTCTTCGAAATACTATTCGATCCTCCAAGAATCCTTAGTATCTTATTGCTCTGCAATACTTGTCTGCTTGCATTATGGATGCTTTCCATATGTCTGGCAATATTCGTTAGTATCCTTATACACCGTAATTTTGATCCTATTGATTCAACATGAGTGCAAATGCACGCAATTATCAGTTGATCCTTTTAAATTATCTTTCTGGCTCAGACGTCATTTTTGAACATGAGCTTGTTCTCGACCAATCTGTTTGTCGTCAATTGTACTCTTAGGTCTATTGAACTTATCCACCCTTGATCAGAGCGTCTTCTTCTGATCCTTCTATTTGGAAATCATAATTCCTTTGATATCTAAGCATCGGATCATTCAGGTGTTCTATAATCCGAGGCCCTTGCATCCTATCTTCAACTGATTGTGTGCCGATGCTCACATCAGCTCCGCTATGGACCGTCAGATCCTTTATTGGATTATTATTCGACAGTGTCCTTCATATTCAAATAACCTTGTGAGCCTTTCCACGGATATATAAAGCCTTTGGTAAATTGTATCCTCTGTTTTCTCAACCATGCTCTGTTTTCGAGCTGGTGGTATTTACTATTGAAGCTTGTGGTATATGTTTCCACGATACCCTAATGGGTTGAACCTATGCCTTCCTTAATATGTGTGAACTCGAAAGTTTTTACGAGTCATACACTTCTGGTATTTTGCCAGATAAAATTTCAACCCTACAACTTCCTCGGAGGTGAGAAGTGAATGAAAGGTTATGCATTTGAGAAGTGGGAGTCGACCTTGAACTTTGTGTTCATTCCCATGGACACGATGTAGATCTTATCATTAAAGCTTCTCTTAAATTAATTATTCCCTTGGTATAAGTCATCTTATATCTGGGATCTGGCCTTTTGCAATCCGACCACGTTCTCCTTTAAATACCATTTCTCGTGCAAGTTTAAGCACTTCTCTTCTGCAGAGTAATACCCCAGTCCAACCTCTACTTTGATTTGTCGTCGAGTATTACCCCCCTGGTATCTCGAGATTATCAGGGAACTGCATAACTTCTTATGAGTTCTTCTTCAAGTATTATTTCTCACTGATTCCAAAAATTTCCCCGGGTTCTGAGTTGTTAGACACTCAAGGACACCGATAGTGAATCGAGTCTGTACTCCGATTCAATAACTATAAGTAATTTTCATTGCTTACGAGTTTAATAATCCTTCAAGTCATTCCTAGCCCGGTTGGCTATATCATTATCGTGCTAAATTTTAACTGTGCTACCGGTCCTTCTTCTCGGAGCAAAATTTTCGAAGATGACCTAATCTTACGTCGATCTTCCTCGTCATATCATTTCTACTGGAACAACAAACTTGATTTCGAGTTTGTGGCGTACCCTTGGTTCCCATAACCTTTCGCTACATCATCATTTGACTTGATGTCATCGCCGACCGAATTACATCTTCACGAAACCTCTCGACAAATGTGTCGTGGTCATCATCAACATCCTGAGCTCTTCTAAGATATATATCGAATTCTTGATGAGAAATACCATCCTCGCCCCTCAATGGTTTGTGTTTCACTGACCACTTTATTGCCTTCCGTCAACACAAACTTATTCATGTTTTGTGTTATACCTTGAGATCCTTGCTATCCTGCATTTGTTCTTCTTTACCTTGGAATATTACCACCTTTTATGTCAAGAATGTCGTGGTAATTTTACCACCTCTTGAGAATTCTTGATATAGTAATATCTCTCACCTTTTGCGTTCATTTCTTGGTCTCCATGTTGTTTCTAACCGGAATACCGATAAATGGTCCGTGATGTGTAAATTCTAGACTTCTAGCAACCCTGTTGCTTTGAAGTTATTGGTCTACAGTTTCATTTTAAGTCTATTGCTTATTGAATCATCATTCGAACATTGATCGTGCTACCTAGTCCAGATTCCTGGGTGCACCCTTCTATCATTGTTCAGTTGTGTATGTCTCCCTCGAGCATACATCATTATATCATTTGATCCGACAAATGATATTTCCTTGTTCACATAATTGTGGAAATCCATCCTTTGGAAATCTTGATGATTTGTTGCTGAGCCTATCAGCCACCTCCTCATCCTCTCCTTGGTTTACTGACGAACGCTTGTTTCAGAGCTCACTTCCATAGATCATTTCTGAGAATCCCACAATGTCATCTCGTCAAATTGTGTTGCACCTTTTCTTCTCAGGCATCCTGAGTCTGAGCTATCATGACACCAATCAAATCTGAAACTCGGTCAGATATGATGTTTGCAATATTTTTCCAAGAGTCATAACATTGGTCCTTATATGACCCGGTAAGGTGATGTCATGCCTAGCACACCTGGCCGAAAAACCTATTGTTATAGTTTCCTATTTAGCAAGGTTAACCATTCTTCCATGAGGAAATTGTAAGACTTATTCTATATGTTGTTCCCGATGAATCCTTTGTGTATCCAAGTTCGACCTTCGCTTGAAGACCATGTCAATGCTATCTCGAAGCATGTCTGTGGTACTCTGATTTTCAACAAGAACATTTGAAGCCCAATGATAAATGTTTCTTGCTTAGTTATCCAAACATTGTTGTATGGGTAATGTCATTAAATTTATCTCCCCTTACCTAAAGGATTTTCAACTTTATATCCTGTCATGGATATCTTGCTCTGCTTGTCGTTGGGAAGGAAATACCCTTGGTTTATGTGTCAAACACATTTTCCTTTCCATTATTCTGTTTGATCTGATGATCACATTTTCCTTTCCATTGATTTGTTTAGCCTTCCTTGTGATCCATATGATCTAAGCAGTAATATTCTTCTGCTTATGTAAACACCTTGGTGTACAGCCGTGTTGGTAAGACCCTGTTACATTTGTCGATAGCATTCTAGTAACCACCGATGGATGAGAACCTTGCCTATTGGTCCGCCTCGTTCAACGAGCAGGAAAATGGTTCTCTTCGTCCTTCGCCCTTGGTACCGACATTGTTGCCGACATAACTGACAGGCTACCCTCTGACATGCCTTACTATCATGACCGTGCAAGATGTCACCGCTCCTCCTACTTTTAACCCACATGGTGGGCCCATAACCCAAAGTTCCACAGGATCGAAACCTGACTCTCTTGTACTCCCTGTTGTCAAAGTTATTCCTCATGCTTGGCTTCGTATGTAATTCACGAGCCACCTTCCAAGAGATCATCAATTCTGGTATCAGAAATAATACTTATTCTCGTTGCTCTAAAACCCTTTCACACTCTGTTTTAGGCAACGAACTATTGGCTAGCCACTTGAAACTTCTTATTGTACCTTCCAACTTTACTCTCGATGTGTTTTATTTGTTCAACTCGAGAGGTACTCATATGCTCATTCATGGGTTAATCCCAGATTATTACCCTTATAGCATTCTGTCATTGCCGACCTGCTCCGTTACCTATTCGTAAATACGATGAAGATCCCGAAGAAAGGATGCCGACTTCATCATGATGACCTGAAGCAGAGAAATGAAGACATCAATGTATTGGACAGGTCTCTTCGAGACGAGCAAGCCAGAATGAGAAGACCCGCTAGATTTGTTACCAAACCTCCCCCCCTTTCACTACCTCTTAAATCTCGGGACGAGATTTCTTGTAGTGGAGGAGAATTGTGACGCCCGGATATTTAAGCTACAGTAAACCTATGCTAATGATGCCACGTCACCTCGATTACTGTTGCTAATCTCGCGTTAGTTCGAAACCGGTTTGAATTCAAATTCAAAATCAAGCAAACAATAAAAGTTTTCAAATATTAGAACTAAAATGTTCGGGTTGTGCCATATAATGCGTAGGTAATTATGGAGAAGAAACCACACTTCTGTAAAGTATTCCAATGCACTAAAATAAATAAAACAACAACTAAACCTATTATAAATGCCTTTTTGAAATTTATAAAAATGCAAACTAAATATTTTAAATACCAAAATATATTGTGGCGATGGGCTAATTTGCAACCTCCATTTAGGTACTGGTCTTATAATTTAGAAAGCTAAAAGCTATTACAACTATAATAGAAAAAAGAAAAGTGAAAATAAAATAAAAACAGAAAAGATTAAAAAAAGAGATACAAAGCCCCTGCCGGGCCGTGGCCCAGCTGTCCACCAGGCCAGAGGCCCAGCCGCCCCCACGCACTCCCTTATTCCCCTGGGCACCCAAACCCTAACCGACATCCACTCCCCACTCCCCCCCACTCTCTCGTCTCTCCCGCTCCCCCGATCCAGAAGGGGATCGAACCGCCGCCACTCGGAACGCCACCGCCGCGGCCTGCCTCGTCGATGGCCACCTCGCCGGCGTGCCCGCTGCCTGAGGTCTCCGCGGACGCCGCCATCGTCCCGCGTGCCTCGGCCTCCTCCTCGCCCCGTGCCGAGGCCACTGTTCCTGCGCCGCGCCCTCGACCCCGTCACCCCGCCGCCCTCGTCGCCAGCACCCGGGCACCGTCCCTTCCTCGTCCTCCTCCTCGAGCACGCCTCGCTTAACTACAGGGCTATGTGAGCCCCCTTCCCATCCCCTCTTCCTCCCTGGCAGACCCGTCGCCGTGCCCGGAGTTCTCTGAAGCCTGCGTCCTCCCGCGCCGAACCGTCGCCTGGGCGCTCTCCTGCACCCCCGCGCGCCTCTGTGCCCGCTTGCGTGCCCACGCGTGCTCGTCCGCACCCTGCTGTTGCCCGCCCTTGACCGTTGTCGCCCGCCCTTGCCTGCTGTCGCCCGCCCTTGCCGGCTGTCGGTGCCCCGCGGCCGCGGCCGCCGCAGCTGCTGACCGTCAGCTGTTGCCGCTGCCGGCGCTTCCTTGTGGCCACCCTCACTCGCGCGCTCGAAGCCTTGCCTTCCGCTACATGCTCCGCGCGCCCGCCGTTCCCTATGGCCGCTGCTGCCGTGCTGCTTAGCCACCCCCCGCTTCACCCCTCACCGCCGGCCACCGGCCTCCCCAGGCTCCGGTGCCCCGCCAGGTCCGCCGTCCCGCGCGCCCCTGGGCGTGCGCTCGCTCGGGCTGCGCCCAACGCCCGTAACCGCCCGCCCAATTGGGTCCTGAGCCACTTCCAGTAAGGGCCCACGCCCCCGTACTATTTAAAAAAAGGAAAAAATGTGTGTAATTAATTAATTAATTAATGAGTTAATTAAATTAATTAATCTTGTTTAACTAAACTAAACTAATTAGAATAAATTAACCTAATCATCATTTAGATAAAACTAATTAAGGTTGTTTAGTTAATGTGAGTCAATGACACGCAGGACCCACGCACTATTCACTGGTTGACCTAGTCAACAGTTGACTGTGCTGTTGACTTTAACCTGGCCCCACATGTCATTGACTGTGGCTGGCACACCGCACATCACTAGGTGATAGAAGTATTTCACTGTTTATTATTCAAATTTAATAATTCCATAAAATTGATTAAATCTTTGAAAATTAATATAAAATAAACCGTAGCTCGGGTGGAAAAACTTTGTACATGAAAGTTGCTCGGAACGACGAGACAAATCCGGATACACAGCCCATTTGTCCGCCACACATCCCTAACCTATCTAACTTGCAACTTTTTGAAAGTGCAACTATCCCTAGGTGGTTTTGGTAATTCATAACAACATATAGCTCATTGAACTAATGCTATTCCAAGATGATTATTTCAGGAAAGCTCAATGATTGGCATGGCATGGATGTGAAAGTGGAACCCTCAAAATGCTAAGGACAAAGGATTGGCTCAAGCTCAAAAGCTCAAGACTCTTCATTTTATATTTTAGTGATCCAAGATCACATTGAGTCTTTAGGAAAAGCCAATACTATCAAGGAGGGATGAGGTGTTGCTTAATGAGCCTCTTGCTTCATGTGCTTAGTGATATGCTCCAAAACCCTCAACTACTTTCCCATATCCACATATGACCTAAACCCTAAGCCAAACTCGGTCTTACCGATTCTTCCTATCCGGCGCCATCGAGTTTCACTTGTCATTAGCCACTGCCAAAACCCTAGCAATTCGGTTCTACCGATAAGGATCTCGGTCTCACCGAGATGGGGTTGCAAACTCTCTGTTTCCCTTTCATAACTTTTCGGTCTCACCGAAAGAGCGAATCGGTCCCACCGAGATTGCAATGTAAACTCAGCGTTTCCCCTTTGTAACTTTTCGGTCTCACCGAGTCCCACTCAGTCTCATCGAAAGAGCAAATCGGTCCCACCGAGTTTGCCTGACCAACTCTCTGGTTAGCTAATTACCAAATTCGGTCTCACCGAGTTTGTGTAATCGGTCTCACCAAGATTACGTTATGCCCAAACCCTAACCATATCGGTCCTACCGAGTTGCATGTCAGTCCCACCGAAAATCTCTAACGGTCACTAGGTTTGCATTTTCGGTCCGACCGAGTTTATTAATTCGGTCCCACCGAGATTGGAAAACTGTGTAACGGTTGGATTTTGTGTGGAGGCTATATATACCCCTCCACCGCCTTCTCATTCGAGGAGAGAGCCATCAGAACACACACACCATTCCAACTCATATGTTCTGAGAGAGAACCACCTACTCATGTGTTGAGACCAAGACATTCCATTCCTACCATATGAATCTTGATCTCTAGCCTTCCCAAGTTGCTTTCCACTCAAATCTTCTTTCCACCAAATCCAAATCCTATGAGAGAGAGTTGAGTGTTGGGGAGACTATCATTTGAAGCACAAGAGCAAGGAGTTCATTACCTACACACCATTTGTTACTTCTTGGAGAGTGGTGTCTCCTAGATTGGCTAGGTGTCACTTGGGAGCCTCCGACAAGATTGTGGAGTTGAACCAAGGAGTTTGTAAGGGCAAGGAGATCGCCTACTTCGTGAAGATCTACCGCTAGTGAGGCAAGTCCTGTGTGGGCGATGGCCATGGTGGGATAGACAAGGTTGCTTCTCCGTGGACCCTTTGTGGGTGGTTGCTTCTTCGTGGACCCTTCGTGGGTGGAGCCCTGTGTGGACTCGCGCAACCGTTACCCTTGGGTGGAGCCCTGTGTGGACTCGCGCAACCGTTACCCTTCGTGGGTTGAAGTCTCCATTAACGTGGATGTAGGATAGCACCACCTATCCGAACCACGGGAAAAACATCCGTGCCTCCAATTGCGTTTGAATTCTCCAAACCCTTCTCTTTACATTCTTGCAAGTTGCATGCTTTACTTTCCGCTGCCTATATACTCTTTGCATGCTTGCTTGAATTATGTGATGATTGCTTGACTTGTCCTAAATTAGCTAAAATCTGCCAAGAACTAAAATTGGGAAAAGGTTAAGTTTTTATTTGGTCAAGTTGTCTAATCACCCCCCCTCTAGACATACTTTCGATCCTACACTTTCCCCCTCTGGTTCATCTGTCCGAAAACACAAAACACCGGGAATCCTTTCCCCGATGTTTCCCCCCTTTCCCGGTATCACCTAGTACTGCGATAGGGCACACCGAGCACCGCATATTTCCATGTTATGCTTTGTGTTGCCTTGTTTGCTCTGTTATTTATTTTGTCCCTCCTCCGTTACTTCTTTCCGGTAGACCCCGAGACCGCTGCCGGTACCCCCGATCGACTACGGTGTTGACGACCCCCTCCTTGCCAGAGCAACCAGGCAAGCCCCCCCTTAATCACCAGATATCGCCTGTTCTTCTCTATACTGGTTGCATTAGATTAGTGTAGCATGTTACTGTTTTTAGTTAATCCTTTACTGCTGCATAGCCTATCCTTGCTACTACTGTTGTTACCTTTACCTGCTATCCTACTACTTAGTAAAGGATGCTAGTTTTCCATCAGTGGCCCTACACTCTTGTCCGTCTGCCAAGCTATACTACTGGGCCATGATCACTTCGGGAGGTGATCACGGACATATACTATATACTTACACTGTTACATTACCGGTGATACTGTTTGGAGATGGGGGCTGAAGGGGCAGGTGGCTCCATCCAGGTAGTGGTGGGCCTGAGTTCCCAACGGCCCCGACTGTTACTTTGTGGCTGAGTGACAGGGCAGGTTGAGACCACCTAGGTGAGAGGTGGGCCTGGCCTTGGCCGGCGTTCGCGAATACTTAACATGCTTAACGAGATCTTGGTATTTGATCTGAGTCTGGCTACTGGCCTATACACACTAACCATCTACACGAGGACAGTTATGGGCACTCAACGTCGTGGTATCAGCCCAAGCCTTCGTGATGTCAGCGACTGAGCGGCGCGCGCCGGGTTGGACCGCGTAACGCAACTTCCTTTGTAATGGAGGTTGCTAGGTCTGCTCTCCGGCTGCCCTCGCAACGTGCAGGTGTGCAATGGGCGATGGGCCCAGACCCCTGCGCCATAGGATTTAGACCGGCGTGCTGACCTCTCTGTTGTGCCTAGGTAGGGCTGCGACGTGTTGATCTTCCGAGGCCGGGCATGACCCAGGAAAGTGTGTCCGGACAAAGGGGATCGAGCGTGTTGGAAAATGTGGTGCACCCCTACAGGGAAGTTAATCTATTCGAATAGCCGTGATCTTCGATAACAGGACGACTTGGAGTTGTACCTTGACCTTATGACAACTAGAACCGGATACTTAATAAAACACACCCTTCCAAGTGCCAGATACAACCGGTGATTGCTCTCTCACAGGGCGACGAGGGGAGGATCATCGGTTAGGATTATGCTACACGATGCTACTTGGTGGACTTACCTTCTGCTCTCTTCTACATGCTGCAAGATGGAGGTGGCCAGAAGCTTAGTATTCGATAGGACTAGCTATCCCCCTCTTATTCTGGCATTCTGCAGTTCAGTCCACATATGATACCCTTATTCCATTTGATAGCAATGCATACATATGTAGTGTAGCTCCTTGCTTGCGAGTACTTTGGATGAGTACTCACGGTTGCTTTGCTCCCTCTTTTCCCCCTTTCTATACCCGATTGCTGCGACCAGACGATGGAGTCCAGGAACCAGACGCCACTGTTGATGACGAGTACTACTACTCGGGAGGTGCCTACTACTACGTGCAGCTCGTTGGCGACGACCGGAAGTAGTTTAGGAGGATCCCAGGCAGGAGGCCTGCGCCTCTTTCGATCTGTATCCCAGTTAGTGCTAGCCTTCTTAAGGCAAACTTGTTTAGCTTATGTCTGTAGTCAGATATTGTTGCTTCCGCTGACTCGTCTATGATCGAGCTCTTGTATTCGAGCCCTCGAGCCCCTGGCTTGTAATATGATGCTTGTATGACTTATTTTATTTGTAGAGTTGTGTTATGATATCTTCCCGTGAGTCCCTGATCTTGATCGTACACATTTGTGTGTATGATTAGTGTATGATTGAATCGGGGGCGTCACAGTCCTCATCCAGCCAGCCCCCGTCTACATCTAGGCAAACTCGCTCCCCCGTCGCCGGCAAACCCTAGCCAAATGGGACTCTTCTCCGACGCCGGCAGCAGCAACAAGGGCAAGGCCCCCGCCGTCCCTTTCCCCTTGGAGTTCCTACCGCCTTCGCCGGCTCGCCAGCAGAGGATGCGCGTGAACTTGCCAGTGCACCAGGCGGAGTGGCACTGACAGCATAGCGTGTCTCTGTTGTACCCCGACGTGAACCTGCCGCACGACTGGCATCTGGATCCAGAGGGGATCCCAGTGCCGGCAGCGCCGCGGTCGGCTAGGGCGCATGGCATTACCCTCTCCGCGGCCGCGACTGCGTGCTGCCGCCGGTGGCCCCGTCTTCCCTTCCCCGCGTCAAGGCCGAGCCGGAGCCGTCTCTCATCGAGCGCTACTCCTGGACGGGAGTACTGCGCGAGTGGGTCACGACGCCACCGGTTTGGATGGGGGCGTCGCCGGCGCAGGAGCATGCCTACCTCGAGATGTGGCGCCAGCGCCGGCTAGCCGAGGAGCATCATCGCGGCGAGTACGAGGAGATGCTCGAGCACGACCTCGAGGAGGAGCAGCGCGAGGCTGAGGAGGAGGCGCGCCAGCCCGCGGCTGCACAGGTGGCCGCACAGCCCCCCGCGCCGGCACTGCCCCCGCCAGAACAACTGCCCGCGGCCTACATCGCCGCCTCCTGGAACACGGTGTTCCACTGGGCTGGCCCTGCGCCGACGCTCATCGACCTCACCGACCTCGAGGACGACGCCGCCGCCGCCGCCTAGGGCAGCGCGCCGCCTCGTAGTTTAGTTTGTTTTCAGTTTTATTTAATGCTAATGTGAACGCGTGGACTCTCGCCGGTCTTTCTGGCCGGCTTTAATGTTTAGTTAAGTCATTTTTATTTTAAATATGCATGCATAGTCTTTTTTGTCGGCGCCGTCAAAATGAGTCGGGCAAGCGTTGGATGCATACGCCGACTCAAACGCGGAAGCGAACGTCCGTATCTGCCTGACTGATCCAAACGGATAAAAAACGAATGAAATCGTCGTCCGTTTGGGTCAGTCCGTTGAAGTTGCTCTAGCTCTGCAATTAGTGTGTGACGTACGTGATCAGCTTCCCCATGGTCGCCACTCCTTTCTTGTCACTGTCGAGTGTCGTACGTAGGTCTCGATGGTTGTGACATCTGCACGTGGCCATGAAGGCGTCGGCTCTAGTGGATTCGATCTGGACTGGGGGGATATTTGTGCCGGATGGGATGATGGATCAGTGCCCGCAGAGCGGCCGCCACGCACATTTTCTGGATTAAAGGTGGCGGTGACATGATCTTTATCTATCATCAGTTCTCCACCCTTGTTTTTTGTGGAGCAGAAAAATTCAGGCTCGTTCAATGGACATGTGCGAGTTGAGAGATTGTACTGCACTGCGTTCGACTGGATGGCGAAGTGAAGGATGTGCATTGCACTTGCCAGCTGTGTTAGGTTGTCGTGAAGAGATAAAATAAGCACACAGAGAGTGACGCGAACCCTAAGCAAGCTGGCGAGGATAGATTAAGGGTGCATCATCGACGTCCACGATGACAATAGATTCACGTTATGTGAAGGCTTTCTTAGCTCCGAAGCCGTTGGGCGACCTTCAAAAGCCTGAGATCTTGGGCCTACAAACAATGGCGACGAGCAGAAGAGGCGGGACAAATGAATTCCTCTGGATCGCGACGCTAGCTGTGGAGGGACCATGATGGTACTACAAAGCAATCAAACTGGATCCATGGTGGATCACTCCGGTCGAGTCCAGTGTATCCCACCCGGAAATGGCGGTCTTTGTTTCTTTGTCTTGAAAATCCGTCTCAGTCCGTCAGTCGCACACAAATCTTTGAAATGAACGACTGAGCTAGCGATGAAAACGACGAGTGAAGCGCATGAACCTTGACTCCAAAGGGAAAAAGAAGACCAACACAAACCTCGATATTTGGTCGTGGCATTCGTTGGCCGTGAAGATATGAATTAACACGTGATGCCACCCGGCCACACGTACACGGTGCAAAACAACATATGCTCTACATACATGACACCACTATCTTGCACTGTGTCTCTCCCTAGGGCGGCTCAGACGAAAACCCTAACAACCACCGTTGCCGCCCCCTTGCGGCTGTCGGCGCACATCCGTGGACGACCGGCGGCGGCGGGAGCTGGTGTTCGGCGGGCCGGCGGTACGGGCCGTGGTGCTGCTCGCCGCGGGCTTTGGTGCTGGTGAGACGGTGTACGGCGGAGTTCACATCGGAGTGGAGGTGCGTGGCTGGGGCTCGCGGGAGGAGTAGGGTGCGGCCGGTGGCTCCTCCTGGAGGCGACAATGCGGGTCAAGACGGCGGCGGTGCGGTGAGACCTTGGGCGGCATGGTGGTGCTCGGCCAGGAGTTGTTGCGCTTGCAACGGGCGAGCACGCTGGTTCATGGCGTCTCGTGGTGCCTCCTCCAGGATTGTCGAAGGTGTTCGAGGCGGCTTGGGCCAGATCTAGGCTGCAGGGCCCCGGCACGGGCGTCTGTCAGGAGTTGGCCTGATGGCTGCGGTGTGTGGGTCTAGTTAACCTTGATCGCGCATGCAGGGAGCTCGGTGGAGTTCTCAACTGTGGGGATGCTGGTGTTTGGGCCGTGTGCTCCTGCTTGTGCGAGTCTTGGGTGGGCCTCGATATCTCGAGTATGCTGGCGAAGTGGTCAACTTGGATGGTGTGCCCCAATCCAGTGGAAAGGGATGAAGGTGTGCGGCGGTTCGGAAGAAATTCATGCACGTACTCGGTCAGTGCTCGCGGCGAAGGCACCCGTGGGTGTCGTGCCCCTCCTTGGAGGCGTCGCCAAGGTGTGTCGTCATCTTCATCACTCGCCCTCAGGATTGGTAGTTGTCTTCGGGCGAAAGCGTAGGTTTGGAGTTGAATCGGCGCGATGGCGGCGTCTTTAACGTCACCACTCTGTTGGGAGCATCGCACTTGAAGAGACGGTCTTGAGGTTCCATGTTACACTACTTTCGGTGTTTTCCATTGTTCAAGGTGATCTTCAGTGGCACAATTAATGTATGTCATCGCCAGTGAGTCCAAGACGACGGTTTTTGTGGATCAACCAAGTTCCGCCATCTACTTGCCTCCTCCTTTTAGACATCATGGGTGGATAGTGCATCGACGAGGGAAGTTCAGTCGGAGTTGGTGTTGTCTTCAGAGATGACCAACGTTGGTCAAGATGCGGCGATGTTGCTCAGTCTTGGACATGCTCTTTTTTTGCTTTGTAGTTGTGTTGCCGGTGGTGGTTGTCTTCGGACTAGTCCTGGTGTGCAGTTTGCACTAAGCTCGTTGTTCGCAACAAGTTGTAGTTGTCTTATGTTTGAAATTCTGTTTTCTATTAAATTATGGTAGCGTACTCTTAAAAAAATCCTCTAGATTCAAATCCCACTAAATCCAAACTGTTTCTTCCCTGCAAAAAATATATAATCCAAATTGTTTCTTATTTTCCACATGGAAATTAGGGCCACCAAAGTAATCATCATCGATCTTTAATACTACCTTCGTCCTGATTTATTAGTCCTCTTTATAATTTGTTCTAAATTTTGACCAAATATTTAACTAAAAAATGTTAATATATGTTAACAAAAATTATACCGTTGGATTCGTATTTGAACATAGTTTCCAATCATATAATTTTTTGTGACATGCATGAACATTTTATTAGTTATATTTATGGTCGAAATTTGGCAGAAAATACAATGATGACCAATAAAACTAGAATGGAGATAGCAAACGTTAATGATCAATTCCAGTGACACTCGGTGGGAAAGCACGAACTGTTAAGAGGCCCGTGATGAACGTGTCGTATTTTTTTCATACTAGGTAATTGCCCATGCGTTGCTACTGAAACATATATATTCTGGTGGTTTAACACTAACAGTGTCTTGGCATGAATTCTCATGTGCATCAGATTGGCATTATTTGTTTACCACAATATCATTCTTCTTATTATTCTTCATCCTCCCACTATTTGTGTATCTGCCTCTCGAATTCAAGCTCTCCACCATTAATGGTGTATCTAGCTCGCTATCGCCCCTTCCACATGATGCTCATATTCTTTGGATTTCAAACACATAATTATGCACTTGACATTTAATTTCACATATGTTTCCATCAACAACACAAACTTCTTGGCAAGCAACTACATAAGGGCAAAAATAAACATTACAACAGTACACAAGTTGAATCTCAGTCTAAAAGGCATAGCAATCTTGACCAACTCCTGAAAAGGGCACTCCACTCAACAAGGCCGCAACTGAGTGAATATCGGTAACCCCAAACTACCATAGTTCTGTAATCTGGCGCATGCCGACTAATACATGCACGCAAGGCAAAGGCATAGGTCAGTTATTGTGAGTGGGTGGAGTATGAAGTATTCTTGCAGCCAGGCAGGCGACTTATTATGAGTGGGTGGTTTTTTATAAACTTCTTCTCCTTTATCCATTCATAAGTAAAATAGCATTGTTTACAAGTAAAGGAATAACCTCATCAGAGGCGTTATCCATCCAAACAATCGGAGAAGAAAACCTAGCTAACCTTGCTAGTTCATGAGCTACTCGATTACGTTCCCTATTACAATGATCATAATCGACATGGGAAAAACCTAATGACATGAAATAACAGTCATCTATAATGGATGAAGCGACTGAAGAAGAGTAGCCTTGACTCAACGCATGCACCACCTCCACACTATATGAAATCACTTCAATCTTACTGCATCCGACGGTATTAGCGAGATTCAAATCAAACCTCGCTGCAATTGCTTCTGCTGTGAACGAGTCGAAGCAAAGGTCCATCTTTTCATTAGTGGCCGCTATTAATTCCCCCCTATGGTCCCGGATAACTGCTCCAAATGTTGTTGTGAGTGTGTCACTATCAAATCCCGCGTCAACGTTTAATTTCACGTAACCACACTTTGGTTTCACCCAAGCATCTGAACGGACGTGAGCCTTTGGGCTATAAGAGATGGTATAATTTGCTACTAAGCCTCTCACTGACATATTGATTTGATATGCGCTTTGAGTTTTTTTGTCATGTGTCAATTTTCGCCTTTCATACCAAAAATACCAAGTCGTCGTTGCCATCATTTCTCTGAACTTCGGCAAGCCCAACACTTGGATTTGTTGTTCTGGAAGGCACAAAAGATGTGCCAATACAAGCTCACCTGCCTTGTCAATTTTCAGTGCCTGTTTGATAACAAGCTCAAGACCGAGCATCTTCCACACGTTCATTGCCAATTTGCATTCGAACAACATATGTCTTATGTCATCAGGCCCCTGGTTACAGGCCGGGCAACTCGGATTTATTTTCAAGTGCTTATTGTTGGGGAACGTAGTAATTTCAAATTTTTCCTACGCACACGCAAGATCATGGTGATGCATAGCAACGAGAGGGGAGAGTGTTGTCTATGTACCCTCGTAGACCGGCAACGGAAGCATTGACACAACGTAGAGGAAGTAGTCGTACGTCTTCCCGATCCGACTGATCCAAGTACCGAACGTACGACACCTCCGAGTTCTGCATACGTTCAACTCGGTGACGTCCCTCGAGCTCCGATCCAGCAAAACATTGAGGGAGAGTTTCGTCAGCACGACGGCGTGATGACGGTGATGATGTTCTACCGACACAGGGCTTCGCCTAAGCACCGCTACGATATGACCGAGGTGGAATATGGTGGAAGGGGGCAGCGCACACGGCTAAGGAACGATCACGAGGATCAACTTGTGTGTCATGGGGTGCCCCATTGCCTCAGTATATAAAGGAGGGAGAGGGGGAGGTGCGGCCGGCCCTAGGGGTGCGCCTGGAGGAGTCCTACTCCAACCGGGAGTAGGACTCCCCCCTCTTGCCTTGTTGGAAAAGGAAGAAGGAAGGGAGAAAGAGGAAAGGGGGGCGCCGCCCCCCTTCCTTGTCCTATTCGGACTAGGGGGGAGGGGGCATGCGGCCTGCCCTGGCCGGCCCTCCTCTTCTTCCTTATGGCCCATGTAGGCCCAATAACCCCCCGGGGGGGTCCGGTAACCCCCGGTACTCCGGTAAAATCCCGATTTCACCCGGAACGTTTCCGATATCCAAATATAGGCTTCCAATATATCAATCTTTATGTCTCGACCATTTCGAGATTCCTCGTCATGTCCGTGATCACATCCGGGACTCCGAACAACCTTCGGTACATCAAAACACAAAAACCCTAATCACGATCGTCACCGAACTTTAAGCGTGCGGACCCTACGGGTTCGAGAACTATGTAGACATGACCGAGACACGTCTCCGGTCAATAACCAATAGCGGAACCTGGATTCTCTTATTGGCTCCTACATATTCTATGAAGATCTTTATCGGTCAGACCGCATAACAACATACGTTGTTCCCTTTGTCATCGGTATGTTACTTGCCCGAGATTCGATCGTCGGTATCTCAATACCTAGTTCAATCTCGTTACCGGCAAGTCTCTTTACTCGTTTCGTAATACATCATCTCGCAACTAACTCATTAGTTGCAATGCTTGCAAGGCTTTAGGTGATGTGCATTACCGAGAGGGCCCAGAGATACCTCTCCGACAATTGGAGTGACAAATCCTAATCTCGAAATACGCCAACCCAACAAGTACCTTCGGAGACACCTGTAGAGCACCTTTATAATCACCCAGTTACGTTGTGACGTTTGGTAGCACACAAGGTGTTCCTCTGGTAAACGGGAGTTGCATAATCTCATAGTCATAGGAACATGTATAAGTCATGAAGAAAGCAATAGCAACAAACTAAATGATCAAGTGCTATGCTAATGGAATGGATCAAGTCGATCACATCATTCTCCTAATGATGTGATCCCGTTAATCAAATGAAAACTCATGTCTATGGCTAGGAAACTTAACCATCTTTGATTCAACAAGCTAGTCAAGTAGAGGCATACTAGTGACATACTGTTTGTCTATGTATTCACATATGTA
This sequence comes from Triticum dicoccoides, assembly GCF_002162155.2. NCBI lineage: Eukaryota > Viridiplantae > Streptophyta > Magnoliopsida > Poales > Poaceae > Triticum > Triticum dicoccoides. The sequence goes on along the minus strand of NC_041386.1, from coordinate 121,494,379 downwards.
TTATGTTTCCGGTTAATACAATTCTAGCATGAATAATAAACATTTAACATGATATAAGGAAATAAATAATAACTTTATTATTGCCTCTAGGGCATATTTCCTTCAGTCTCCCACTTGCACTAGAGTCAATAATCTAGTTCACATAGCCATGTGATTTAACATCAATAGTTCACATCACCATGTGATTAACACCCATAGTTCACATCGACATGTGACCAACACCCAAAGGGTTTACTAGAGTCAATAATCTAGTTCACATCGCTATGTGATTAACACCCAAAGAGTACTGAGGTGTGATCATGTTTTGCTTGTGAGAGAATTTTAGTCAACGGGTCTGCCACATTCAGATCCGTAAGTATTTTGCAAATTTCTATGTCAACAATGCTCTGCACAGAGCTACTCTAGCTAATTGCTCCCACTTTCAATATGTATCCAGATTGAGATTTAGAGTCATCTGGATCAGTGTCAAAATTTGCGTCGACGTAACCCTTTACGATGAACCTTTTGTCACTTCCATAATCGAGAATCATATCCTTATTCCACTAAGGATAATTTTGACCAATGTCTAGTGATCTACTCCTAGATCACTATTGTACTCCTTTGCCAAACTCAGGGCAGGGTATACAATAGGTCTAGTACACAGCATGGCATACTTTATAGAACCTATGGCTGAGGCATAGGGAATGACTTTCATTCTCTCTCTATCTTCTGTCGTGGTCGGGTTTTGAGTCTTACTCAACTTCACACCTTGTAACACAGGCAAGAACTCCTTTGACCGTTCCATTTTGAACTACTTCAAAATCTTGTCAAGGTATGTACTCATTGAAAAACTCATCAAGTGTCTGGATCTATTTCTATAGATCTTGATGCTCAATATGTAAGCAGCTTCACCGAGGTCTTTCTTTGAAAAAACTCCTTTCAAACAATCCTTTATGCTTTGCAGAATAATTCTACATCATCTCCGATCAACAATATGTCATACATATACTTATCGGAAATGGTGTAGTGCTCCCACTCACTTTCTTGTAAATACAGGCTTCACCACAAGTCTGTATAAAACTATATGCTTTGATCAACTTATCAAAGCGTATATTCCAACTCCGAGATGCTTGCACCAGTCCATAGATGGATCGCTGGAGCTTGCACCTTTTGTTAGCACCTTTAGGATTGACAAAACTTTCTTGTTGCATCATACACAACTCTTCTTTAATAAATCTATTAAGGAATGTATTTTTGTTTATCCATTTGCCAAATTTCATAAAATGTGGCAATTGCTAACATGATTTGGATAGACTTAAACATAGATACGAGTGAGAAACTCTCATCGTAGTCAACACCTTGAACTTGTCGAAAACCTTTTGCGACGATTCTAACTTTGTAGATAGTAACACTACTATCAGCGCCCGTCTTCCTCTTGAAGATCCATTTAATCTCAATTTCTTGCCGATCAACGGGCAAGTCAACCAAAGTCCACACTTTCTTCTCATACATGGATCCCATCTTAGATTTCATGGCCTCAAGCCATTTCGCGGAATCTGGGCTCATCATCGCTTGCTCATAGTTCGTAGGTTCGTCATGGTCAAGTAAAATGAACTACAGAGTAGGATTACCGTACCACTCTGGTGCGGATCTCACTCTGGTTTACCTACGAGGTTCGGTAGTAACTTGATCTGAAGTTACATGATCATCATCATTAGCTTCCTCACTAATTGGTGTAGTAGTCACAGGAACAGATTTCTGTGATTAACTACTTTCCAATAAGGGAGCAGGTACAATTACCTCATCAAGTTCTACTTTCCTCCCACTCACTTCTTTCGAGAGAAACTCCTTCTCTAGAAAGGATCCATTCTCAGCAACGAATATCTTGCCTTCGGATCTGTGATAGAAGGTGTACCCAACGTTTTCTTTTGGGTATCCTATGAAGACACACTTCTCCGATTTTGGTTTGAGCTTATCAGGTTGAAACTTTTTCACATAAGCATTGCAACCTCAAACTTTAAGAAACAACAACTTAGGTTTCTTACCAAACCATAGTTCATATGGTGTCGTCTCAACGGATTTAGATGGTGCCTATTTAACGTGAATGTAGTTGTCTCTAATGCATAACCCCAACACTATAGTGGTAAATTGGTAAGAGACATCATAGATCGCACCATATCTAATAAAGTACGGTTACAATGTCCGGACACACCATTACACTGTGGTGTTCCCACTAGTAGAAAAAGGGTCAAATGTGAAGCACATTAGTGCCGGTTTGTATTTGAGCCGACACTAATGTATAGATTAGTGCCGGTTCCAACGGCTAGCCGGGCCGCTTTCATTAGTACCGGTTCGTGGCAAACCTTTAGCACCGGTTCGTGCCACAAACCGGTACTAATGAGAGTGGTGGCAGGATGTTGTCAGACTGGGGCCCCTCCAGCCCCTTTAGTACCGGTTCTTGGCATGAACCGGTACTAAAGGTCGTCCTACATAAACCCTTCGTCCACCCGAGCTCACTCTGTTCTTCCCCTTTCCCCTCTCCTCTCTGTTCTTCCCCTCTTCCTCTCGAGCTCATCACACATTTTGCCCAAAAATTGTCAAGATTTGAAGGCCCCCATCCATTGAAATGATCACAAAGGTTAGCAACTTTGTCCTTTCATCTCTCATTGCTAGATTAGCTCTTGCAATGCTTTATATATTGATTAATTTGTGAGTTTAGTAATTTGGGAGGATATATATATATATGTGCTAGTATTTGATTTATATGCAATTTGAGGTCAAAAATAACACTTAGTTTGCATATGTAGGTGTGGTTTACTTAGTACCTTCTAAATCTCCGTCGTAACCACCGTCGATCGCCCGCATCGTCCCGTAGCCAGCACCACCTTGTGGTGAGCCTCTTGTTCATGAAATTTTATATAAAAATTGATGTTTGTGTGATTTGGATATATAGTTACTCGTATAATCATCTTACCCGTACGTTGTTTGTTATACATATAGTGCCATGGTTTTGATATCCGTCCCCGTCGGCCCTCGTCCTTGTTATGATTCGGATGTGGTATATATATTCTCTTTTAAAACTAGTTGCATTTCGTGTTTATGACAAATTATGCCCATCAAGTTGACATAGAAATTTTTTCTAGGAGGTATGTGAACCGGAAATTCCAACCGACCCTATTGTCGAGAGGTTAAATTTAGTTGAAAGAGAAAACGAGTACTTGAAAGAAAAATTGAAAAGAATTGAGGGGGAGAAGATGGAATTGGAGTTGCATGTTGCCGATGTCGTCGATGATCACAAGATCAAGATGGAGAAAATGCGCTTGAAGATTAGAAAGATTAGAAAATATGCCATCGATAGTGAGGCTTGGTATCATCATGCTGTTGGATCCATTGTTACCTTAGTTGCGATCTTGATCGTATTTGTTGTTGCATTTAAATGCTTTAGCTAGAGAGTTATTTGTTTGTTGCATTTAAGTGTTGTATGAACTTTATGTATGAACTTGTATTAATTTGGTCTATTCGGTGTTGTGTAATGAAAATGAGCCGGCAATGGATGAATGATGACCGATGCTCTCCCCAGTTTGTTGAGGGCGTGCATACTTTTCTGCTTGCAGCTGAGGAAAACAAGCGGGCGGATGGTTTTATGCCTTGTCCATGTGCTCGCTGTTAGAATGGTCACAATTACTCTATGTCAAGAACCATTCACGTCCACCTGTTTAAGTCCGGTTTCATGCCCCACTATAATGTTTGGACCAAGCACGGAGAAAGAGGGGTTATGATGGAAGACAATGAAGAAGAAGAGGACGACGACAGCTATCCTGGCCATGGGTTCCCTGAATACGATGATACAACAATGGGGGAAGAAGCTGAGCCGGTAATGCGGGAAGAAGCTGAGCCGGCAATGTGGGAAGAAGCTGAAGAAGAGGCATCAGATGAGCCCGTTGATGATCTAGGTCAGGACATTGCCGATGCAAAGAGAAACTGCGCAAGTGATTTGGAGAAGAAGAAGTTACAACGCATGTTAGAGGATCACAAAAAATTGGTGTACCCGAATTGCGAAGGTGACAAGAAAAAGCTGGGCACCACACTGGAATTGCTGCAATGGAAGGCAGAGAATGGTGTATCTGACAAGGGATTTGAAAAGTTGCTGGTAATGATAAAGGATATGCTTCCAAAGGACAACGAATTTCTCGAGAGTACGTACCAAGCAAAGAAGGTTGTCTGCCCTCTAGGGTTAGAGGTGCAGAAGATACATGCATGCCCTAATGATTGCATCCTCTACCGCGGTGAGTACGAGGATTTGAACGCTTGCTCGGTATGCAGTGCATTGTGCTATAAGATCAGCCGCGATGACCCTGGTGATGTCATGGGCGAGTGCCCCAGGAAGAAGATTCCTGCCAAGGTGATGTGGTATGCTCCTATAATACCACGGTTGAAACGTTTGTTCCAAAACAAAGAGCATGCCAAGGCGATGCGATGGCACAGAGAAGACCGTAAGAAAGACGGAAAGTTGAGAGTACCCGCTGACGGGTCACGGTGGAGAAAAATCGAAAGAAAGTACGGGAAGGAGTTTGCAGATGACGCAAGGAATGTATGGTTTGGTCTAAGCACAGATGGCATTAATCCTTTTGGGGAGCAGAGTAGCAACCATAGCACCTGGCCTGTGACTCTATGTTTGTATAACCTTCCTCCTTGGTTGTGCATGAAGCGGAAGTTCATTATGATGCCAGTGCTCAACCAAGGCCCTAAGCAACCCGGAAACGACATTGATGTGTACCTAAGGCCATTAGTTGAAGAACTCTTACAACTATGGAATGGAACAGGTGTACGTGCGTGGGATGAGCACATGGGGGAAGAATTTGACCTAAAGGCGTTGTTGTTCGTGACCATCAATGATTGGCCTGCTCTCAGTAACCTTTCAGGACAGACAAACAAGGGATACCGCGCATGCACACACTGTTTGGACGATACCGACAGTATATATTTGGCTAATTGTAAGAAGAATGTGTACCTGGGACATCGTCGATTTCTTCCGAGCAGGCATCCCGTAAGAAAGAAAGGCAAGCATTTCAAAGGTGTGGCGGATCACCGGACGAAGCCTCGCCACCGTACTGGTGCTGATGTACATGATATGGTCAAGGATTTGAAGGTGGTCTTTGGAAAGGGTCCTGGTGGACAACCTGTTCCGAATGATGCTGACGGACGCGCACCCATGTGGAAGAAGAAATCTATATTTTGGGACCTGCCCTATTGGAAAGACCTAGAGGTCCGCTCCGCAATCGACGTGATGGACGTGACGAAGAATCTTTGTGTGACCCTGCTTGGCTTCTTGGGCGTGTATGGGAAGACAAAAGATACACCTGAGGCACGAGAGGACCAGCAACGTATGCACGGAAAAGACGACATACATCAGGGTCATGCAAGCTACGCTCTTACCAAAGAAGAGAAGGAAATCTTCTTTGAATGCCTGCTCAGTATTAAGGTACCGTCTGGCTTCTCGTCGAATATAAAGGGAATAATAAACATGGCAGAGAAAAAGTTCCAAAACCTAAAGTCTCATGACTGCCACCTGATTATGACGCAACTGCTTCCGGTTGCATTGAGGGGGCTTCTACCGGAAAACATTCGATTAGCCATTGTGAAGCAATGTGCATTTCTCAATGCAATCTCTCAGAAGGTAATCGATACAGAAATCATACCAAGGTTAGAGAATGGTTTGGTGCAATGTCTTGTCAGTTTCGAGTTGGTGTTCCCACCATCCTTGTTCAACATCATGACGCACGTCCTAGTTCACCTATGCGAAGAGATTAACGTTTTGGGTCCTGTATTTCTACACAATATGTTCCCCTTTGAGAGGTTCATGGGAGTCTTAAAGAAATATGTTCATAACCGTGCTAGGCCAGAAGGAAGCATCTCCAAGGGCCGTCAAAATCAGGAGGTCATTGAGTTTTGTATTGACTTTATTCCTGACCTTAAGCCGATTGGTGTTCCTGAATCGCGGCATAAGGGCAGACTGGATGGAAAAGGCACGCTAGGAGGGAAACAAATAATATGTATGGACGGACATTCTCTCACTGAAGCACACTACACAGTTCTACAGAATTCCGCCTTGGTGGCTCCGTATATGGATGAACACAAGAATTTGCTACGCTCCAAACACCCGAAGCGGTCTGATGACTGGATTACACGTGAACAAACCAGGAGTTTCGCCAGCTGGTTGCAGACACGTACCATGCATGACACCTCTATTGAAGATGGCTTGTACTTGCTGTCCCAGTTACCATCTTCGAATATAATGACTTTCAAAGGGTACGAGATAAATGGTAACACATTTTACACGATCACCCAAGATAAGAAGAGCACCAACCAAAACAGTGGTGTTTGCTTTGATGCAGAAACCAAGACAGGAAAGGAAACATATTATGGTTATATACAGGACATATGGGAACTTGACTATCGACGTGGTTTGAAGGTCCCTTTGTTTCGGTGCAAATGGGTCAATATGACATGAGGCGGGGTAACGGAAGACCCGCAGTACGGAATGACAACAGTGGATCTCAACAATCTTGGAACCATTCGTCCTAGCCAATGATGTGGCACAGGTTTTCTATGTGAAGGACATGTCTACCAAGCCAAGAAAAAGAAAAGATAAGGAAGCGAATGCATCGTACGATGAGCCAAAGTGGCACATAGTTCTTTCTGGGAAGAGAAACATCGTGGGAGTGGATGACAAGACAAACAAGTCAGAAGATTATGAAAAGTTTGATGAAATTGCTCCATTCACAGTGAATATTGACCCGAGCATCCCGCTAAATGATGAAGATTTTCCATGGTTACGTCGCAAAGGGACACATGCGAAGAAAAAGTTTCACACCCAAAGATCTGGGATGTGATCGGCTTCACTATCATCACTTTCTTCTGTGTTTCACACCCAGAAGGGAATCTCTGGAATAGTTAGGGTAGTTAATTATGTGTTTTGGCATTTGAAACGCGAAGAAATTTTATGTGCAAACAAATTATTTCATGCCTTTACGGATTTTTAAAGTTAAGTTATTCACAAACTAGCGATTCACACTAATCTCAAATAATTCAAAATTTAAACTATTCAAATTTGAAAACTACGGGCAATAACAGAAAGTTTGTAATTTTTTGTACCTAAAGCAAAAATATTCACAAAGAAACTCTAAATACACAAAAAAACAACTCAAAAATAAATAAAGCAAAAAAAATAAAAAAAGCCCGCCTACTAGGCCAGAGCGGCCTGCATACGACTAGAAACCCAACCTGTTGTTGGGCCAGGATGCAGGCCCGCAAAGGCCTAGTAGGCCAACAGGGCAGCACAGAACATGTAAGCCCAGTAGGCCTGCTTTGGAGAGGAGCTCGAGAGAGCTACCGCACGGGGGTTTATAAACCAGTGCGGTCGCCCCTCGGCTAGCGAGGTGGGACTAAACTTGCGCACCGCACCTGCGCTAGCGCACCCCCTTTAGTACCGGTTCGTGGCACCAACCGGTACTAAAGGGGGGCCTTTAGTACCGGTTGGAGCCGACAACCGGTACTAAAGGGGGTGCGGTTCCCGCCGCTTGGCCTGGCCAAAACAGGCCTTTAGTACCGGTTGGTGGCTCCAACCGGTACTGAAGGTGCCTTCTATATATACAACACTTATGAAAATTTCATTCTCCCTCTGTTTCTTCCTCTGTTTCCCCATTGAAGCACCGCCCGCGCGCCCCGATCGATCGACGCCGTCGCCGTCGCTGCCCCCGTCCCCGTCGCCGCCCCCGTCCCCATCGCCGCCCTCGTCTCCGTCGCCGCCCCGGGCCCGTCCCCGTCGAGCCGTCCCCGCGTCACCGCCCCCGCGT
>NC_041386.1:121453977-121485797 GCF_002162155.2 Triticum dicoccoides | reverse complement strand
GCCCCCGGCCGTCGCCCCGCTGTGAGCTCTCCCCCTCTAACCCCTCTCCCTCGCCCCCGGCGGCCACCATGGGCGCCGTCCCTCCCTGAGCCCATACACACACACACACAAGCATGATGAACATACACACACACACACGTACATATGTATGAATTAATGCATGTATATATTAGTATATACGTATTTTGTATGTTTAATTAGTTTAGATTTTTTAGATTATTATTTTTTCACTAGTATATGTGTATGAATGCATGTTAGATGGATATAATTAGTGTTTAATTAGTATGGATTTTTTTATATAATGTTGTTTTTCAGTTTTTTAATGGATGTATAAAAGTTGTGTTTTCTGTTTTTAGTGTTAGATGTTTAATTAGTATGAAATAGCATATAGATTTTTGACATATGCAATGATAGCATAATTAGTGTTATATAGAAATGTTAGAAATTTTAGTTATCAAAATCCAATCATTAAAAAAATGTTACTTTTTGCGGGCATATAGTTAGTATTTGTTCTCGACGATGCCCGGCCCGTATCCTCGCCGTCAACCCGTCCGCGACGACGTCCGACTGACCCATGTCTGGGACTGGGCTCCGCCGGGCTGGCACTGGGAGCTGCTGCCTGGAGGGGCGCGCCGCTTGATGAGGAACCCGGCCCCGGGTCCCGTCGTCGACCCTGATCTCATTTGGTGTCGTTCGCGTGGGCCAGTTTCGGTGCGGAGGGAGCCGGCCCCGCCGAAGGTGGTACGTCGCCGTGTCAGGGAGGAGGACGAGCACGTCCATCGCTACATGATTGCGTTAGAGGGCGCCAGGTTCTCCAATACCTGGTAGTTTCTTCAGGGATCTCACTTCAGCTATGATCCTGTGAGGGTTCCTTCTCTTTGGGTGTCCATCGCCCGCGCCGCAGGAACCGCGAGTGTTCTAGATTCTTCTGTAGTATTCGATCTTTATGAGCTACCTAGCCAGTGATGTACTCGATATATAATATTCAAGACAATGTATTCGAGATTATATATTATTCGAGACGATGTATTCGAGATTATATCTATTATTCGAGACGATGTATTCGAGATTATATCTATTATTCAAGACGATGTATTCGAGATTATATCTATTATTCGAGACGATGTATTCGGGATTATATCTATTATTCGAGACAATGTAATTTTAATACTAAATTGTTTTATATTTCTTTTGGCATAGTTAAATAAAAGCTATGGCGGACAATACCGACAGAGAGGGAGAACAGACCATGTTCGATATAATACGCGGGCCAGATGATGATCAGAATGAAGAAGATTATGACGGCTCCAAATTTCTAAACAACACCGGAGAGGGTGATATGATATTCTACCGCGACGACCGAATTGATGAAGTCATGAACTACGATTATGACAACACCAGAGAGGTATATATATTTATATAAGCAGGCATCTGGTGATCATCACATGTTTTAAATGAGTTGAAGATATATTAACGAATCGATCTTTCTTCTTTCAGCCATCCGGATCGAGCAAATCTTCAGGCAACAGGACGAAACGAGGCCCGAACAAAAAATTGAAGGAGGGCATAAAGTATAATATCGAGGCAATCAAACCTAATGGCGAACCATTAGCGCCTAAGAAGATTGCGGACAAGTTCGTTCGTTAGTGCGGAGTTCTTGTGAAGGACCAACTCCCGATCTCCCTTCAAGAATGGAGAGAGCCAGCAAAGCCATGTCCAGATCTTACTTTTGTCGACAACAGACAAAAAAGTCTGCTTTGGGATACTCTCATGGAACATTTCACCCTACCAGATCATTTCACAGAAGCAGATGTGCAGAAAGTCAAGGACGCTTCTCTTAGGAAGATGGCGGTTGCATTCAAGAACCACAAGAATCGTGAATGGGACAAGTACGTCAAGGGAGGAAGGAAGACTCCAGTATTCGAGGGAACACTAGAGAATCAAAGTGCTCATTGGGACGATTTCGTGAAATTGAAGGATTCAGAATTAGCTAAGGAACGGTCGAGAATAAACAAGAAGAATGCCGAAAAAAAGGATAAGTTCCATAAGCTGGGGCCAGGTGGCTACGCGGTGGCAATGCCTAAGTGGGATAAGTCTGAGAAAGAGATGGAGGATGCAGGTGTCACTCCGGTTACTAAGAGCTGCCCCCCCAGGTGCAGTACTTGGTTCTATGCGCATGGGGGGGGAGTTGGACCCGAAGACAGGCAAAGTTTCGACGAAGGCATGTCTGAACGGAGCCGATGATAATATACTTGTTGCAATAGAAGAGGCTCGAATGGGGGTGTTCCAGCCCAACAGAGAGAACGACGAGCTTACGCGTGCCCTGGGAAATCCTGAACACCCGGGAAGAACACGAGGCAAGGGCGCTATTCCGTGGTATGAGGGGTTTTCAGACTGGAACGCCGACTACAGAACCCGTGCGAGAAGGAAGATTGCGGAGGAGAAGCAGAGGAAGATGGAGGAGGAGAAGAGGAAGCTGGACTATGAACGCCTTCAAGGCCTAGAATCAGCGCACGCGGACTTGGTAGTCAAATTCCAGCGGCAGCAGGAGCAGATCGACTCACTTAGCCAGCAAAGGGGGTCTCAGCAGCTGCAGCAGCTAGCGGATGATCCAGCATTGGATACCACCGCCCCATCCATGCTGAGAAGCAGCGCGGGTTCCGCCCCGTTTGACGCAATGCTGGATAGATACCCCGTGGATGACATCACGGAGAACACTAACTGCGAGCTACACTTCAAAATTAAGAACATATCCTTGAAGGTGGCGGACGGCGTTGCTTATACAAATTCCCCCGATGCAACCTTCCATTGCAACCCGATTCCAGCAGGCTATGCTCGTGTCATGGTTGATGAGGTGGTGGACCAATATTCAGGGCTAGAGCTTGACATTCCTGGAGGTGACGAGGAGCACACACTCGGAGATGCCAAACATCGTATCATCCTATGGAGAAAGGATTGCATCATCTTTCGAAGGCCACCGACACCGTGTCACCCGACTCCTCGTCGAAGTCCGCCACCGAGTCAGCAGACTCCCGCTCCTCCAAGTCCACCAACGCGTGAGGCCACTCCTCCTCCTCCAAGTCCGGCAAAGTGTCAGGCTACTCCTCCTCCAAGTCCGACACAACGTCAGACGTCCACTCCTCCTCCAAGTCCGGCACAACCTCAGGCCACTCCTCCTCCAAGTCCGGCACAGCTTCAGGCCACTCCTCCTCGTCCAACTCAGCCCCGTCAGCCGTCTCCGCCGCCTCAACAATCGCAGAAGAGACACCCCGCAGCTATGGTGCGTAGCGGTACGAGTCGAGGTCATAGTACAGGAAGTACAGGCGGAGGCAAGCGATATAAATATGGTCCAAACCTCACTACTCCTCTTCTTGAGAGGGCTTACGACAGGACCGAGGAGCAAACCAATGCCATAGTGCGGGCAGAAGTTGACACCTATTTTGGACCGAAACCGCCACCGCCGCCAAGGGAGAAAGTGCCTGTGGAAGTAGTTGACCACTTCATTCGTATGGCTCAACCACCAGCTCCTAAGCCTATTGACACAAACTATGAGCACCACATCAGGAAGTTACATCGACAATGTCTACAGAAGGAGGCGAGCTTGAGCTCGAGCAAGCAACAAGCAGTTGTCAAAAAATGTGGGAAAACCATTGCCCAGCTGGGAGAACAGGCGGCGCAATCGATCCCCCCGCTTGTTGTGCCGCCAACAACACGTGACAGTACGCGCGCTCAATATTATTGTGGGCAAACAGTTTACGTTCCCGAGGTGGGCGATGTGGTAATAACCTAGGAGCATATAATGCAGGCTGAAACTCTCAACATCACTGTTGGACAACTCCTCGAGATCGAGGACATGCCTGTGCTTACAGAGGAGGAAATAAAACGGAAATATGCCTGGGTCCAACCTTTGGTCAAGCCAGAAGAGGTCAAGAAGCTCCCAACGAGAATGTATGAATTGCATCAATGGTACATGGACATTACCAAGAGATCCGATCGAGAGTCCCTCATGGTGCAAGTCAAGAAGGATCATTACTACCATGAGAAACATGTGACCGTTGAGTATACTGAACTGTTTCAGTTATACAATCAAGACGCACTCGACAAATCTATCGTCAGTTGCTATTGTCTGTAAGTGATTTCTTTCTGTAATTTAAGTCTCAAGCTAGCTGTAGTGATCCTTTTGATCAATCATTACCTGTAATTATCCTCACTATATTCTTTTCTGTGGTATTATGTAGGATGAAGATGTATGAAATGAGAAAAGGTGGACGTTATGGCATTGGGTTCATTGACCCAAACACCGTTAATGAATACACATGGAAAATAAACAAGCATCATGAAAAGCATGTAGAGGACAGCATGCTAGAGTTCTTGAAGCTCCTCAAATACAATGAAGATATACTACTTCCTTACAACTTCCAGTGAGTCACACTTTCTTGTACTACAAATTCTCTGTTTTTGCCTACTAGCTAACTACATGTTTTTGCTTACATATGCCCGCTTAATTAAGACATGCAAACGTGTGTGCATGCAGATTTCACTGGATATTGTGTATCATTAAAGTTGACACCGGAACAGTTCAAATACTGGACTCACTACTCAAAGCAAATAGTGACTATAACATCTTGTTTGGGATAGTCAACAGGTAATTTCAATCATTATTAACTATATATCTTGGCCTATTTAGTTCGTCATTTCATGATATGAACTATTTAATAACCCCTTTATTCATTTTCTTTGTCGGCGGGCAGGGCTTGGGCAAGGTTCATCAGCGTCACGGAAGCCGAATGGAAACGACAACTGAAATAGTTTCGACCCAAGGTAAGTAATTAAGTAGTACTAGCTAGCTAGCTAGCTGCCATCTCTTTAATTATCATGCTTGATTAATTATTATCTGATCAAACTAAATTCCATTCTCGTAATAAAGGCCCTGAAGCAGGCGCAGGGGACTGATCTGTGTGCATTATGCGTTTGCGAGAACATTCGCATGATGGCGTCCGAAAGGAGCAGATCTCAAAGACAGGAATGGGTACGCTTGTCAGAACACTATTCACAATTTTTACACCATTATCGATATCTAGTCACACAACTAATACACATGCATATTGATCTCCTTCTTAACAGTTCAAAGAGGTGCGGGACAAGCTCCTAGAAACGGAGCGCGTAGAAGCACTTCAAGAGGAAATAGCGGGATTTTTGCTCGACCAGTTCATAAATCCGAAGGGAGAATACTATTACCCGCTACCGCCCCATTGACCAGGTCATGAACCACTTCCAATTGTCATCGTGCTCCGAAGGCACTAATTAGGCTAATGGCACTGGCTCCGAAGGCAACATGCATATGTAGGAGAAATTGTATATAGCTATACATGTGTGTATGTGTGAATTAATATGGTGGTTTGTGAGACATTGATGATATATATATGATTGGTTCTACTAGAAATTCTATTTATATATATGCATAACGTGTACAATGTGTAGTATCTTAAAATACCAGCAAATGAAAAAGAATTAAAATGGAAAACACAAAATTAAATGAAAAAGAAATCATAAAACCAAAAATCGGTACTAAAGGGCTCTCGGCACCCGGAGCTAGCTCGTGCCACGTGGTTGCCCTTTAGCACCGGTTCATGCTGAACCGGTACTAAAGGGGGGGGGCCTTTAGTGACCACACTTTAGTGCCGGTTATGGAACCGACACTAAAGGGCCTTACGAACTGGTGCTATTGCCCGGTTCTGCACTAGTGTCCAAGTGGCGTGAGTAGTGAAACTATTTCACATTGTTTTAACTGAAGGCCAAACTCGTAACACAAATATTTTACTTCTGCGATCATATCGTAGAAACTTTTATTTTTGTTACGATGATTCTCCACTTCACTCTGAAATTCTTTGAACTTTTCAACTGTTTCAGACTTGTGTTTCATTAAGTAGATATACCCATATCTGCTCAAATCATCTATGAAGGTCAGAAAATAATGATACTTGCCGTGAGCCTTAACACTCATCGGACCGCATACATCAGTATGTATTATTTCCAATAAGTCAGTTGCTCGCTCCATTGTTCCGGAGAACGGAGTCTTAGTCATCTTGCCCATGAGGCATGGTTCGCAAGCATCAAGTGATTCATAATCAAGTGATTCCAAAAGTCCATCAGCATGGAGTTTCTTCATGCGCTTTACACCAATATGACCTAAACGGCAGTGCCACAAATAAGTTGCACTATCATTATTAATTTTGCATCTTTTGGTTTCAATATTATGAATATGTGTATCACTACGATCGAGATCCAACGAACCATTTTCATTGGCTGTGTAACCATATAAGGTTTTATTCATGTAAATAGAACAACAATTTATTCTCTTACTTAAATGAATAACCGTATTGCAATAAACATGATCAAATCATATTCATACTCAATGCAAACACGAAATAACACTTATTTAGGTTCAACACTAATCCCAAAAGTATAGGGAGTGTTCGATGATGATCATATCAATCTTGGAACCACTTCCAACACACATCATCACTTCACCCTTAACTAGTCTATGTTCATACTGCAACTCCCGTTTCGAATTACTACTCTTAGCAACTGAACCAGTATCAAATACCGAGGGGTTGCTATGAACACTAGTAAAATACACATCAATAATCTGTATATGAAATATACCTTTGTTCACTTTGCCATCCTTCTTATCCGCCAAATACTTGGGCCAGTTCCGCTTCCAGTGACCAGTCCCTTTGCAGTAGAAGCACTTAGTCTCAGGCTTAGGACCAGACTTGGGCTTCTTCACTTGAGCAGCAACTTGCTTGCCGTTCTTCTTGAATTTCCCCTTCTTCCATTTGCCCTTTTCTTGAAACTAGTGGTCTTGTCTACCATCAACACTTGATATTTTTCTTGATTTCTACCTTCATTGATTTCAGCATTACGAAGAGCTTGGGAATCGTTTCTGTTATCCCTTGCATATCATAGTTCATCACAAAGTTCTACTAACTTGGTGATGGTGACTAGAGAATTCTGTCAATCACTATCTTATCTGGAAGATTAATTCCCACTTGATTCAAGCAATTGTAGTACCCAGACATTCTGAGCACATGCTCACTGCTTGAGTTATTCTCCTCCATCTTTTAGCTATAGAACTTGTTGGAGACTTCATATCTCTCAACTCGGGTATTTGCTTGAAATATTAACTTCAACTCCTGGAACATCTCATATGGTCCATGATGTTCAAAACGTCTTTGAAATCCCGATTCTAAGCTGTTAAGCATGGTGCACTAAACTATCAAGTAGTCATCATATTGAGCTAGCCAAACGTTCATAACGTTTGCATCTGCTCCTGCAATTGGTCTATCACCTAGCGGTGCATCAAAGACATAATTCTTCTATGCAACAATGAGGATAATCCTCATATCACGGATCCAATCTGCATCATTGCTACTAACATTTTTCAACATAAATTTTCTCTAGGAACACAATAAACTAGGAGCAATATCGCGAGCTATTGGTCTACAACATAGATATGCTAATACTACCAGGACTAAGTTCATGATAAATTAAAGTTCAATTAATCATATTACTTAAGAACTCCCACTTAGACAGACATCCCTCTAATCTTCTAAGTGATCACGTGATCCATATCAACTAAACCATGTCCGATCATCACGTGAGACGGAGTAGTTTCAATGGTGAACATCACTATGTTGATCATATCTACTATATGATTCACGCTCGACCTTTCGGTCTCTGTGTTCCGAGGCCATATCTGTTATATGCTAGGCTCGTCAAGTTTAACTTGAGTATTCGGCGTGTGCAACTGTTTTGCACCCGTTGTATTTGAACGTAGAGCCTATCACACCCGATCATCACGTGGTGTCTCAGCACGAAGAACTTTCGCAACAGTGCATACTCAGGGAGAACACTTGTACCTTGATAATTAGTGAGAGATCATCTTATAAAGCTACCGTCGAACTAAACAAAATAAGATGTATAAAAGATAAACATCACATGCAATCAAAATATGTGACATGATATGGCCATCATCATCTTGTGCTTTTGATCTCCATCTCTAAAGCATCGTCATGATCTCCATCATCACCGACATGACACCATGATCTCCATCATCTTGATCTATATCAATGTGTCGTCACATGGTTGTCTCGCCAACAATTGCTCTTGCAACTATTGCTATCGCATAGCGATAAAGTAAAGCAATTATTTGGCGCTTGCATCTTATGCAATAAAGAGATAACCATAAGGCTTTTGCCTGTTGCCGATAACTTCAACAAAACATGATCATCTCATACAACAACTTATATCTCATCACGTCTTGACCATATCACATCACAACATGCCCTGCAAAAACAAGTTAGACGTCCTCTACTTTGTTGTTGCAAGTTTTACGTGGCTGCTACGGGCTGAGCAAGAACCGTTCTTACCTACACATCAAAACCACAACGATAGTTTGTCAACTTGGTGCTGTTTTAACCTTCGCAAGGACCGGTCGTAGTCACACTCGGTTCAACTAAAGTTGGAGAAACTGACACCCCCTAGTCACCTGTGTGCATAGCACGGCGGTAAACCAGTCTCGCGTAAGCGTACGCGTAATGTCGGTCCGGGCCGCTTCATCCAACAATACCGCCAAACCAAAGTATGACATGCTGGTAAGCAGTATGACTTATATCACCCATAACTCACTTGTGTTCTACTCGTGCATATTACATCAACGCATAAAACCTAGGCTCGGATGCCACTGTTGGGGAACGTAGTAATTTCAAAATTTTCTACGCACACGCAAGATCATGGTGATGCATAGCAACGAGAGGGGAGAGTGTTTTCTACGTACCCTCATAGACCGGCAGCGGAAGCGTTGACACAACGTAGAGGAAGTAGTCGTACGTCTTCCCGATCCGATCGATCCAAGTATCGAACGTACGACACCTCCGAGTTCTGCACACGTTCAACTCGGTGACGTCCCTCGACCTCCGATCCAGCAAAACATTGATGGAGAGTTTTGTCAGCACGACAGCGTGATGACGGTGATGATGTTCTACCGACGCGGGGCTTCGCCTAAGCACCGCTACGATATGACCGAGGTGGAATATGGTGGAAGGGGGCACCACACACGGCTAAGGAACGATCACGAGAATCAACTTGTGTGTCATGGGGTGCCCCCTTGCCTCAGTATATAAAGGAGGGAGAGGGGGAGGTGTGGCCAGCCCTAGGGGTGCGCCTGGAGGAGTCCTACTCCAACCGGGAGTAGGACTCCCCCCTCTTGCCTTGTCGGAAAAGGAAGGAGGAAGGGAGAAAGAGGAAAGGGGCGCGCCGCCCCCCTTCCTTGTGCTATGCGGACTAGGGGGAGGGGGCGTGCGGCTTGCCCTGACCGGCCCTCCTCTTCTCCCTTATGGCCCATGTAGGCCCAATAACCCCCCGGGGGGGTTCCGGTAACCCCCGGTACTCCGGTAAAATCCCGATTTCACTCGGAACGTTTCCGATATCCAAATATAGGCTTCCAATATATCAATCTATATGTCTCGACCATTTTGAGATTACTCGTCATGTCCGTGATCACATCCGGGACTCCGAACAAGCTTTGGTACATCAAAACACAAAACCCTAATTACGATCGTCACCGAACTTTAAGCGTGCGGACCCTACGGGTTCGAGAACTATGTAGACATGACCGAGACACGTCTCCGGTCAATAACCAATAGCGGAACCTGGATTCTCTTATTGGCTCCTACATATTCTACAAAGATATTTATCGGTCAGACCGCATAACAACATACGTTGTTCCCTTTGTCATCGGTATGTTACTTGCCCGAGATTCGATCGTCGGTATCTCAATACCTAGTTCAATCTCGTTACTGGCAAGTCTCTTTACTCATTCCGTAATACATCATCTCGCAACTAACTCATTAGTTTCAATGCTTGCAAGGATTTAGGTGATGTGCATTGCCGATAGGGCCCAGAGATACCTCTCCGACAATCGGAGTGACAAATCCTAATCTTGAAATACGCCAACCCAACAAGTACCTTCGGAGACACCTGTAGAGCACCTTTATAATCACCCAGTTACGTTGTGATGTTTGGTAGCACACAAGGTGTTCCTCTGGTAAACGGGAGTTGCATAATCTCATAGTCATAGGAACATATATAAGTCATGAAGAAAGCAATAGCAACAAACTAAACGATCAAGTGCTATGCTAACGGAATGGGTCAAGTCAATCACATCATTCTCCTAATGATGTGATCCGTTAATCAAATGACAACTCATGTCTATGGCTAGGAAACTTAACCATCTTTGATTCAACGAGCTAGTCAAGTAGAGGCATACTAGTGACATACTGTTTGTCTATGTATTCACACATGTATTATGTTTCCGATTAATACAATTCTAGCATGAATAATAAACATTTATCATGATATAAGGAAATAAATAATAACTTTATTATTGCCTCTAGGGCATATTTCCTTCAGTCTCCCACTTGCACTAGAGTCAATAATCTAGTTCACATCGCCATGTGATTTCACATCAATAGTTCACATCACCATGTGCTTAACACCCATAGTTCACATCGACATGTGACCAACACCCAAAGGGTTTACTAGAGTCAATAATCTAGTTCACATTGCTATGTGATTAACACCCAAAAGAGTACTGAGGTGTGATCATGTTTTGCTTGTGAGAGAATTTTAGTCAACGGGTCGGCCACATTCAGATCCGTAAGTATTTTGCAAATTTCTATGTCAACAATGCTCTGCACAGAGCTACTCTAGCTAATTGCTGCCACTTTCAATATGTATCCAGATTGAGATTTGGAGTCATCTGGATCAGTGTCAAAATTTGCATCGACGTAACCCTTTACGACGAACCTTTTGTCACTTCCATAATCGAGAAACACATCCTTATTCCACTAAGGACAATTTTGACCAATGTCCAGTGATCTACTCCTAGATCACTATTGTACTCCTTTGCCAAACTCAGGGCAGGGTATACAATAGGTCTGGTAGACAACATGGCATACTTTATAGAACCTATGGCTGAGGCATAGGGAATGACTTTCACTCTCTCTCTATCTTCTGCCGTGGTCGGGTTTTGAGTCTTACTCAACTTCACACCTTGTAACACAGGCAAGAACTCCTTTGACTGTTCCATTTTGAACTACTTCAAAATCTTGTCAAGGTATGTACTCATTGAAAAACTCATCAAGCGTCTTGATCTATCTCTATAGATCTTGATGCTCAATATGTTACAAGGAGGAACACTTTTTGTGCTACCAAACGTAACAACGTAACTGGGTGATTATAAAGGTGCTCTACAGGTGTCTCCGATGGTGTTTGTTGAGTTAGCATAGATCAAGATTAGGATTTTCCACTCCGATTGTCGGAGAGGTATCTCTGGGCCCTATGGGTAATGTACATCACTAGAAGCCTTGCAAGCAATGTTACTAATGAGTTAGTTACGGGATGTAGCATTAAGGAACGAGTAAAGAGACTTGCCGGTAACGAGATTGAACTAGGTATTGAGATACCGACGATCGAATCTCGGGCAAGTAACATACCGATGACAAAGGGAAGAACATATATCGTTATTCGGTTTGACCGATAAAGATCTTCATAGAATATGTAGGAACCAATATGAGCATCCAGTTTCCGCTATTGGTTATTGACCGGAGACATGTCTCGGTCATGTGTACATAGTTCTCGAACCCGTAGGGTCCGCACGCTTAACGTTCGGTGATGATCGGTATTATGAGTTTATGTGTTTTGATGTACCGAAGGTAGTTCGGAGTCCTAGATTTGATCACGGACCTGACGAGCAGTCTCGAAATGCTCGAGACATAAATATCAATATATTGAAAGCCTATGTTTGGACATCGGAATGGTTCCGGGTAAAATTGGGAGTATACCGGAGTGCCGGTAGGTTACCGGAACCCCCCACGGAGGTATATGGGCCTTATTGGGCCTTAGTGGATTAGAGGGGAAGGAAGCAAAGGAGGGGGCGCCCCCCCCCCAAGCCCAATCCGAATTGGGAGGGGCCCCCCTTTCCGTCCTTCTTCCCTCTCCTTCCTTCTCTCCTAGAACCAACAAAGGGAAGGGGGAAATCCTACTCCCAGTGGGAGTAGGACTCCTTGGGGGGCGCCTAGAGAGGCCGGCCCCCTCCCCTTCCTCCACTCCTTTATATACGGGGGAGGGGGGCACCCCATAGACACACAAGTTGATCATTGATCTTTAGCCGTATGCGGTGCCCCCTCCACCATAATCCACCTCGGTAATATCGTAGCAGTGCTTAGGTGAAGCCTTGTTCCGGTAGCAACATCATCATCGTCATCACACCGTCGTGCTGACGAAGCTCTACTGGACCGTGAGTTCGCGGGACGTCATCGAGCCGAACATGTGCAGATCGCAGAGGTGCCATATCTTCAGTACTAGATCGGTCGATCGTGAAGACATACGACTACATCAACCGCATTGTCATAACGCTTACGGTCTACGAGGGTACATAGGTGATACTCTCCCCTCTCGTTGTTGTGCATCACCATGATCTTGCGTGTGCATAGGAAAATTTTCAAAATTATTGCGTTCCCAACAGTGGTATCAAAGCCATGTTTATGCGTAGATGCTATATGCACGAGTAGAACACAAAGGAGTTGTGGGTGTGGGTATATACATATTGTTTGCTGTCACTAGTTGATTCTTGATTCAGCGGCATTGTTGGATGAAGCGGCCCAGACCGACATTACGCGTACGCTTACGCGAGACTGGTTCTACCGACGAGCTTCGCACATAGGTGGCTAGTGGGTGTCTGTTTCTCCAGCTTTAGTTGAATTGGATTCAATGAACAAGGTTCTTTCTAAATATCAAAAAGCAATCACTATACCGCGTTGTGGTTTTTTTATGCGTAGGTAAGAATGGTTCTTGCTCAGCCCGTAGCAGCCACGTAAAACTTGCAACAACAAAGTAGAGGACGTCTAACTTGTTTTTGTAGGGCATGTTGTGATGTGATATGGTCAAGACATGATGCTAAATTTTATTTTATGAGATGATCATGTTTTGTAACACAGTTATCGGCAACTGGCAAGAGCCATATGGTCGTCCCTTTATTGTATGAAATGCAATCGCCATGTAATTGCTTTACTTTATCACTAAACGGTAGTGATAGTCGTAGAAGCAATAGTTGGCAAGACGACAATGATGCTTCGATGGAGTTCAAGGTGTCAAGCCGGTGACGATGGTGATCATGACGGTGCTTTGGAGATGGAGATCAAATGCACAAGATGATGATGGCCATATCATATCACTTATATTGATGGGAAAACTTTGTTTTTGCCACTCTAGTTTTTGCCAACTTTGTTTATACCACTCTAGAATTTGACATTTCACTTTTGCCACTCTTAGTTTTCCCTATATTGATTGCATGTGATGTTTATCCTTTATGCATCTTATTTTGCTTAGTTTGGCGGTAGCATTATAAGATAATCTCTCACTAAATTTCAAGGTATAAGTATTCTCTCTGAGTATGCACCGTTGCTACAGTTCGTCGTGTCGAGACACCATGTGATGATCGGGTGTGATAAGCTCTACGTTCACATACAACGGGTGCAAGCCAGTTTTGCACACGCGGAATACTCGGGTTAAACTTGACGAGCCTAGCATATGCAGATATGGCCTCGGAACACTGGAGACCGAAAGTTCGAATCATATAGTAGATATAATCAACATAGTGATGTTCACCATTGAAAACTAATCCATCTCACGTGTTGATCGGACATGGTGTAGTTGATATGGATCACGTGATCACTTAGACATTTAGAGAGATGTCTATCTAAGTGGGAGTTCTTAAGTAATTTGATTAATTGAACTTTAATTTATCATGAACTTAGTACCTAATAGTATTTTGCATGTCTATGTTATTGTAGATAGATGGCCCGTGCTTTTGTTCCGTTGAATTTTAATGTGTTCCTAGAGAAAGCTAAGTTGAAAGATGATGGTAGCAACAACATGGACTGGGTCCATAACTTGAGGATTATCCTCATCGCTGCACAGAAGAATTATGTCTTGGAAGCACTGCTAGGTGACAAACCCGCTGCAGGAGCAACGCCAGATGTTATGAACACCTGGCAGGCAAAGCTGATGACTACTCGATAGTTCAGTGTGCCATGCTTTACGGCTTAGAACCAAGACTCCATCGACATTTTGAACGTCATGGAGCATATGAGATGTTCCAGGAGTTGAAGCTAATATTTCTATCAAATGCCCGGATTGAGAGATATGAAGTCTCCAATAAATTCTACAGTTGCAAGATGGAGGATAATAGTTTTGTCAGTGAACATATACTCTGAATGTCTGGGTACCACAACTACTTGACTCAACTAGGAGTTAATCTTCCTGATGATAGTGTCATTGACAGAGTTCTTCAATCATTGCCACTAAGCTACAAGGGCTTCGTGATGAACTATAATATGCAAGGGATGGATAAGATGATTCCTGAGCTCTTCGCAATGCTAAAGGTTGCGGAGCTAGAAATCAAGAAGGAGCATCAAGTGTTGATGGTCAACAAGACCACCAGTTTCAAGAAAAAAGGTAAAGGGAAGAAGGGGAACTTCAAGAAGAACAGCAAGCTAGTTCCTGCTCAAGTGAAGAAACCCAAGTCTGGACCTAAGCCTGAGAATGAGTGCTTCTACTGCAAAGGAACTGGTCACTGGAAGTGGAACTGCCCCAAATATTTGGCAGAGAAGAAGGATGGCAAAGTGAAAGGTATATTTGATATACATGTTATTGTTGTGTACCTTACTAATGCTCGCAGTAGTGCCTGGGTATTTGATACTGGTTTAGTTGCTAACATTTGCAACTCGAAGCTGGGGCTACGGATTAAGCGAAGATTGGCTAAGGACGAGGTGACCATGCGCGTGGGAAATGGTTCCAAAGTCGATGTGATCGCCGTCGGCACGCTACCTCTACATCTACCTTCGGGATTAGTTTTAGACCTTAATAATTGTTATTTGGTGCCAGCATTGAGCATGAACATTATATCTGGATCTTGTTTAATGCGAGACAATTATTCATTTAAATCAGAGAATAATGGTTGTTCTATTTATATGAGTAATATCTATTATGATCATGCACCCTTGATGAGTGGTCTATTTTTACTAAATCTTGATAGTAGTGATACACATGTTCATAGTATTGAAGCCAAAATATGCAGAGTTGATAATGATAGTGCAACTTATTTGTGGCACTGCCATTTAGGTCATATCGGTGTAAAGCGCATGAACAAACTCCATTCCGATGGACTTCTGGAATCACTTGATTATGAATCACTTGGTACTTGCAAACCATGCCTCATGGGCAAGATGACTAAAACTCCGTTCTCTGGAACAATGGAGTGAGCAACAAAGTTATTGGAAATCATACGTACTGATGTATGTGGTCCAATGAACATTGAAGCTCGCGGCGGATATCGCTATTTTCTCACCTTCACAGATGATTTGAGAAGATATGGGTATATCTACTTGATGAAATATAAGTCTGAAACATTTGAAAAGTTCAAAGAATTTGAGAGTGAAGTGGAAAATCATCGTAACAAGAAAATCAAGTTTCTATGATCTGATCGTGGAGGCGAATATTTGAGTTATGAGTTTGGACTTCATTTGAAACAATGCAGAATAGTTTCGCAACTCACGCCACCTGGAACACCAAAGCGTAATGGTGTGTCCGAACGTCGTAGTCATACTTTACTAGATATGGTGCGATCTATGATGTCTCTCACTGATTTACCACTATCATTTTGGGGTTATGCTTTAGAGACAGCTGCGTTCACATTAAATAGGGCACCATCTAAATCCGTCGAGACGACACCTTATGAACTGTGGTTTGGCAAGAAACCCAAGTTGTCGTTTCTTAAAGTTTGGGGCTGTGATGCTTATGTGAAGAAGCTTCAACCTGATAAGCTCGAACCCAAATCGGAGCAATGTGTCTTCATAGGATACCGAAAGGAGACTGTTGGGTACACCTTCTATCACAGATCCGAAGGCAAGATATTCATTGCTAAGAATGGATCCTTTCTAGAAAAGGAGTTTCTCTCGAAAGAAGTGAGTGGGAGAAAAGTAGAACTTGACGAGGTAATTGTACCTTCTCCCTTATTGGAAAGTAGTTCATCACTGAAATCAGTTCCAGTGATTCCTACACCAGTAAATGAGGAAGCTAATGATGATGATCATGAAACTTCTGATCAAGTTACTACCAAACCTCGTAGGTGAACCAGAGTAAGATCTGCACCAGAGTGGTACAGTAATCCTATTCTGGAAGTCATGTTACTTGACCATGACGAACCTATGAACTATGAAGAAGCGATGATGAGCCCTGATTCCGCAAAATGGCTTGAAGCCATGAAATATCAGATGAGATCCATGTATGAGAACAAAGTGTGTACTTTGGTTGACTTGCCCGATGATCGGCAGACCATAGAGAATAAATGGATCTTTAAGAAGAAGACTAACGCTGACGGTAATGTTACTGTCTACAAAGCTCGACTTGTTGTGAAAGGTTTTCGACAAGTTCAAGGAGTTGACTACGATGAGACCTTCTCACCTGTAGCGATGCTTAAGTCCGTCCGAATCATGTTACCAATTGCCGCATTTTATGTAACACCCCGGATGTAAGTTGTCATATTTGTAACTCCAACTCTTGCCATTTTCAGCTTTAATTTATGAGATTCCCTTCGTGGTTGGGTTTTGCCTTCGTTTTGCATTTTGTTCATGTCATGCATTTCATATCATGTCATCATGTGCATCGCATTTGCATACGTGTTCGTCTCATGCATCCGAGCATTTTCCCCGTTGTCCATTTTGCAATCTGACACTCCCACATGCACCGGCGCCCCCTCTTGTCTCTTTTTGTGAGTGGGTGTTAAACGTTCTCGGAATGGAACGAGATTTGCCAAGAGTTCTTGGTACACCACCGGTAGACCGCCTGTCAAATTTCGTTCCATTTGGAGTCCGTTTGATGCTCCAATGGTTAACCGGGTTACAACGAAAGCCTCTTGTGTGTTGCAGCCCAACACCCCTCCAAAACGGCCCAATAACTCATTAAAACCACTTCCATGTCCTCCATCGTCGGATCATGATCGTGTGGGTGAAAACCACACCTCATTTGGACACTCCTACCTCCTCCTACCTATAAATAGGTGCCCCTCGAAATTTCGCGCAAACGAAACCCAAGCTCCACCCTCCTCTGCCGCCGGACACGGCCGGACGAAATCGCCACCGTGCCCCATCCAACCAGAGACCGCCACGTGGGCAGCTCCACCAGTGCGCACTGCCGCCCCGCTCGGCCCGCGCGGGGCCCCGCGAGCCCATCCGCGCCGCCGACCGAAGCCGCTCCGCGCCGCCCGATCCTGTCGCCCTGCCGCTGCAACGGATCCCGCGCCGGCCACTGCCTTCCTCGCCGACCCTCGCCGGCGCCGCCGCGAGCTTGCCGGCAGGCCGCACCACTCCTTGTAGCGACCAGACCTCAAACAGTCTGATCTCTGTGCTCCGGTGTCATCCTTGGATCAGTAATGCTGACACCACACAGTACTCGGACGATTTATAACAGAGTAGCAATCACACACTTATTACATCGAGTGTCTCAAAAGAGAACTTATTACAATAAATATGGATTAAGGCCATCTAATAATGATAACATCGGAAGGCTTGGAAGATAAGTGAGTCCATCAACTCCAACGGCATCACTGAGTATAGAACCACGACCTAAAACTCCTTAATCATCGTCTGAAAAGTCTGCAACATTAATGTTGCAGCCCGAAACGGGTCAGCACATGGAATATGCTGGCAATGTAACACATAGAGAATAATGGAATGAAACAGCTATACTATATGCATATTTGGCTGGTGGAAAGCTCTATGGTTACTGTTTTGCGTAAAGCCAATTTTTCCCTACTACAAAGGAATAAAATTTAATTACTATCATGGTAGTTGTTAAACATTGAGAATGGTTGACAGCATTCTCAATCCCAATTAAGCATCATCATTAAACATAACCCAACAAAATTAATTTAGAGTAACATGTTGAGATTCACATGATAATCCAAGTACTAGATACTCAAGACGTCCATAACTGGGGGCACGGCTAATCATGATTAGTTTATTACACTCTGCAGAGTTTTGCGCACTTTCCCCACTAGACTCGATCGCCTCCGTTTGGTTTCTCGTACTACATGGTGTTTGAGAAGACGGATGACCGAGACATAGTCTTTCAGAAGCGCTAGCACCTTACGGTCGGGTAGACCGTACCACCTACATCCCCTACATCTGCTAGTCTACCACTGTAAGAGTTCGCACGACTTAGTCAACTATGCTAGAGCCCGTAATAGCTTGTGGCTACACATGAAAGTTTCTAGTATGAATAGTCTCATGATCCCTTTGAGCCTGGGTGGCGGTCCAAAAGAAAAACAGGCAAGTCCTGGAATACCCAGGTGCCTCAATCCACCCAGATGTGTGTTTAAGTTGCCACCTTAGATAAACCATTAATTAACAAAACTCACATCTGTCATGGATATCACTCACCCAATCCACGTCTACTAGCATAGCATGGCATAATAAGCAAATGTAGAAGTAACTCCCAAAGGTTTGACAATAAACAGGTAATAGGTACTACCGCAACTACTTCCCATCCCACAATTTAATTAGATCCTAATCATGCATTGTGTGAGGATTGATCTAATGCAATAAAACTGGGTAGTAGAAAAGGTATGATCAAAGTGTTACTTGCCTTGCTGATGATCCGCGAAACCTAGAGATTCGAAGTAACAAGCGGCGCACTCCGGCTATTCTATCGCAGACAAACAAACAAGCATATAATAAGTACTCATCTAATGCACGGGTAAAACTCAAATAAGAGATCTAACCAGAAGGTTCAACTTAAGAACTCCGGTTGGCAAAAAGAATCAAATCGAACGAAGCAACGAAAGTCAAACGGCGAAAGAAAACAACTTCGTTCTAGTAATCTGGATCTAGGGCAAATTTTACAGTAGCAAAATCTTGTTTAAGTTGGTTAAACGGATAGAGGGTTTCGAGACGAAACTCTAGGCGCTTGAATTGCCAGATTCTGATAAACGAGCGAAAAGTTAAACTAAAACGAAAATCAGATCAGGAATCGCGATCAGAAAAATCGCGGATTTAATCCAAGAAAAAGAAAAACGACGAACGCTCGCTAGAACGAACGAAC
The DNA here is from genome assembly GCF_002162155.2 of Triticum dicoccoides. Lineage (NCBI taxonomy): Eukaryota > Viridiplantae > Streptophyta > Magnoliopsida > Poales > Poaceae > Triticum > Triticum dicoccoides. Next base: position 121,466,573 of record NC_041386.1, on the reverse strand, counting down.
GGACGAACGCTCGCTATTTAAATAAACCGGAAAAACCGATCTGTTTAAAAAAACTGAAACTAAAAAAACCGACGAAAACCGATCTATTTTAAAAAAAACGATGGCACGAAAGTCGAGGCGGCGGCGGCGGCGGCGGCAGCGGCGGCGGCGACGATGGCGCGTGGGCCGGGGCTGGGCGGCTAGGGTTTCTCCCAGGGGGGCTGGGCCGGCTTTTAAAGCCTGCCGGGCCAGAGTCCCAGACGGACACGGCCCGGTTAGGTCGGTTCGTTTTTTTTTATTATTTCGCTCGGAAGAAAAATAAAAAGAAATACTAAACGGACTCCAAAAATTCCGAAATAAATTTTCACGGGCTTCTAAAATCAAGCCGCACAAGGTGAACATTTATTTGGGACCTAAATGCAATTTTGAAAAACACACATTTTACCTAAATTCAAATAAAACACCAAAAAACTCCGAAATAAAATCTTATTTGATTTTATTATTAAATCCTCAATATTTATTTATTTTGGGAAAGTCATTTTATTCCCTCTCTCATATTTTTGTAATAGAAATAATTGATGATAAAATAAATAAAATCAAATGATCCTATTCTCAAAATTTGAGAGAACTCAAATATGAAAATAACGAAATCCCCAACTCTCTTCGTGGGTGATTGAGTTGCGTAGAATTTCTAGGATCAACCAAAATGCAAAATAAAATATGATATGCAATGATGATCTAATGTATAACATTCCAAATTGAAAATTTGGGATGTTACAAACCTACCCCCCCTTAAGATGAATCTCGCCCTTGAGATTCGGGTTGGCTAGAAAATAGGTGAGGGTGGTCTTTGAGCAAATCTTCCTCTCGTTCCCAGGTGGCTTCATCCTTTGTGTGGTGGCTCGACTGAACTTTGCAAAACTTGATAACCTTGCTGCGGGTAACTCGGCTGGCAAACTCGAGGATCTTAATTGGTTTCTCCTCGTAGGTCAAATCGTTATCCAACTGAATTGTTTCCAATGGCACTGTGTCTCTCAAGGGTATGTCAGCCATCTCCGCGTGACACTTCTTTAACTGAGAAACGTGGAACACATCATGAACTCCTGACAATCCTTCAGGTCATTCCAACTTGTAGGCCACTTCTTCCATACGCTCCAAAACTCGATATGGTCCTACAAATCGTGGCGCTAACTTCCCTTTAACTCCAAAACGCTTTGTTCCCCGAAGTGGAGATACTCGAAGATAAGCTCTATCTCCGACTTCGTAAACTGTCTTCTTGCGTTTAGAATCTGCATAACTTTTCTGCCTGGACTGGGCTATCTTGAGCCTATCGCGAATCAATTTCACCTTCCGTTCAGACTCCTTAATCAAGTCAGGTCCAAACAACTGGCGGTCTCCAACTTCGTGCCACGACAACGGTGTCCTGCACCTCCTTCCGTACAAAGCTTCAAAAGGGGCCATCTTCAAACTGGCTTGGTAACTATTGTTGTAAGAGAACTCTGCATATGGCAAATTATCGTCCCAACTAGATCCGTAATCTAGCACACAAGCTCTCAGCATATCCTCCAAAATCTGATTGACTCTCTCGGTCTGTCCATCTGTCTGTGGATGAAAAGCTATACTGAATTCTAGCCTGGTTCCCAAAGTTTCATGCAACTGCTTCCAGAACTTTGAGGTAAACGGGGTTCCTCTATCTGATACGATATTCCTTGGAACTCCATGCAGACATACAATTCTGGTCATGTATGTCTTTGCCAACTTAGCACTGGTGTAAGTGGTCTTTACTGGGATGAAATGAGCTACTTTTGTCAATCGATCAACTACAACCCAAATCGAGTCATAGCCTGAACGAGTCATGGGCAATCCCGTGATAAAATCCATCCCTAGGTTATCCCACTTCCATTCGGGTATCGGCAATGGTTGTAACAATCCCGCTGGCTTCTGATGCTCTGCCTTTACTCTCTGGCATACATGACAAACTGCTACATACTCCACAATATCCTTCTTCATTCCGGTCCACCAGAAAATATCTTTCAAATCCAATTACATCTTGGTATTTCCTGGGTGAATCGAATATGGTGAATCGTGTGCCTCTTGCAGTATCAACTTCCTGATCTCCGGGTCATTGGGCACGTAAACGCGGTCTTCAAACCATAGGCTATCGTGTTCATCCTCACGAAATCCCTTAGCTTTTACTTTGCTCAGTTTCTCCTTTATAGTGGCAATCTCTTTGTCAGTTTTCTGAGCTTCTCTGATTCTATCCATCAATGTTGACTGAATCTCCAATGCCGCTACACAGCCTCTCGGAACTATTTCCGAACATAGTTCACGAAGATTTTCTGCTAACTCCTTGGGTATTTCTCCCGTCATTAATGTATTGACATGGCTCTTACAGCTTAATGCGTCAGCTACTACATTAGCTTTTCCGGGGTGATAATGCAATCTCATATCATAATCCTTGATGAGCTCCAACCATCTCCTTTGTCTGAGATTCAACTCCTTCTGTGTGAAAATGTACTTCAAACTTTTATGATCCGTGTACACCTCACAATGGTTTCCAATGAGGAAATGTCTCCATGTTTTCAAAGCATGCACTACGGCTGCTAACTCCAAATCATGCGTAGCATAATTCAACTCATGAGGCTTCAGTTGTCTTGAGGCATATGAAACAACTCTCCCTTCGTGCATAAGCACTGCTCCAAGTCCTCGACGTGAAGCGTCGCAATACACCTCATAATCTTTCGTCTAGTCTGGCAAAATCAACACTGGTGAGGTAACCAAACGTTTCTTCAACTCCTGGAAACTAGCCTCACATTTCTCCGTCCATATGAACTTGGTATCTTTCTTCAACAACTCAGTCATAGGCTTCGCAATCTTTGAGAAATTCTCAATAAATCTTCGGTAGTATCCTGCGAGTCCAAGAAAACTCCGGATCTCTCCAACTGTTGTTGGGGCTTCCCACTTGGTCACGGTATCAACTTTAGTGGGATCAACTGCTATACCTTCTCCAGATATAACGTGTCCGAGGAATCCTACTTCCTTCAACCAAAACTCACATTTGCTGAACTTGGCATATAATTGATGTTCTTTGAGCTTTCCAAGTACCAAACGCAAATGCTCCTTATGTTCCTCTTCATTCTTCGAATAAACCAGGATATCATCAATGAACACTACGACGAACTTATCCAAGAACTCCATAAACACTTTGTTCATCATGTTCATAAAATAGGCAGGTGCGTTAGTCAGACCAAATGACATAACGGTATACTCATATAGCCCATACCTGGTGGTAAAAGCTGTCTTCGGAATATCCCGTTCTCGAATCTTCAACTGGTGGTATCCTGATCGCAGATCAATCTTGGAAAATACCTTAGCTCCTTGCAATCGATCAAACAGATCGTTGATCATTGGTAGTGGGTACTTGTTCTTGATCGTTACTTCATTCAATCCTCGATAGTCAACAACCATCCTTAACGATCCATCCTTCTTCTCCACTAGTAGTACCGGCGATCCCCAAGGCGAAGAACTTGGGCGGATATATCCCTTATCCAGTAACTCCTTAATCCGCTTCTTAATTTCCACCAAATCCTTTGCTGGCATCCTATATGGTCTCTTTGATATTGGCCCTGTGCCTGGCAGTAGCTCAATCAAAAACTCAATATCTCTATCAGGTGGCATGCCTGGCAACTCCTCTGGAAATACTTCAGGGAAATCCTTTACCACTGGTACTTCCTCCTGCACAACTCCTGTTAGGCAATTTACTTGAGTCCTCTTTGGCACATGTCGGGATACATACTTGATCCTTCTCCCTTCTGGGTGGTAAGAAAAAATGACTTACTAGCACATTCAATATTCCCTTCATACTTTGATAACCAATCCATGCCTAATATCACATCCAATCCTTGGGATTCCAATACTATTAGGTCTGAGGGAAAAACATAGTTACCAATCCTTAATGGTAACCGATCACACCATAGACTAGCCACATACTCTGCTCCAGGCGAGGTTACTAACATGGGTGACCTAAGGGCTTGGGTTGATAGGTTATACTTATCCGCAAATCCCCTTGAGATGTATGAATGCGATGCACCAGTATCAAAAAGAACTAGTGCAGTAAATGACTTAACCAGAAACTTACCTATTACTGCATCATGCTGAGCTTCAACCTCCTCCATGCTAACGTGGTTCACCTGTCCCCTGTTGAAAGGGTTCGGCTTCTTCCCAGAACTTCCATTGCCATTTTGGCCTTCAGGACATTCATTGGCGTAGTGTCCGGTCTTCTGACACTTAAAACAAGTGACTTGGCTTAGGTCCTTCTTGGCTGGGGTTGATGGGTTGGTGCGATTCTGGCCGTTGCTTCCTCCATTGCCATTACCATTCTTGGTGCCATTGTGATTGTGCGAGCTACCTCCTCCATGGGTATGCTGAAAATGTCCTCCCGGTCTAGGGGTAAAACGTGGCTTCTGCTGAGCTCCTGAATTGTACTTTCCTTGTCCATACTTCCTCTTGCGATTCTAAATTTGTTGCTGCTTCCCTTCAATCATAAGAGCACGATCTACCAACTCCTGGTAGTTGTTGAAGGTGGCTACCATCAAATGCATGCTCAACTCATCATTCAGTCCTTCCAGAAACTTCTCCTGCTTAGCTACATCCGTAGCGACGTCATCTGGTGCATAACGTGCTAACTTACTAAATTCCCCCACGTACTGGCCAACTGTCCGTCCTCCTTGGCGCAAGTTGCGAAACTCACGCTTCTTCCTGGCCATAGCTCCTGCTGAAACATGGGCAGTACGAAAAGCCTGCTAAAACTGGTCCCATGTGACAGTGTCGACTAGGAAAGTGGCTGTGAAATTCTCCCACCATGATGCTGCGGGTCCTTCTAGCTGATGTGTGGCAAACTTCACCTTCTCCGCATATGTGCATCCTGCTGTGGTAAACTTCCTAACTATCTTGCGGAGCCAATCATCTGCTACTATCGGCTCGGTGCTACTGGAAAACACCGGCGGATTCAGCCTAAGAAAACAGGCTAAGTGGTCAACAGGTGGTGGTGGTGGTGGTGGGTTGTTGTTGTTGTTCCCTTGATTCTGATTCTGGACTAGCAACTGCATCAATGTGTTCTGCTGCTGGATCAACTGAGTGAGCTCCGGTGGAAAGGCAAATCCGGGGTCACGTCATGGAGGCATCTGAGGGTTTAGACAAGATGAGATATAAGAATAGAGGGGGTCTAAAGAGAAAACACTACCCATATGCACATGAGGCAAAAGCAAACAATTCACTTCAATCAATCAAACAAGGGCATACAATTGATCTAACTATCGCAAAAGTGCTCGGACTACTATATTTACATGGTGGACTACTACTACTGATGAGGTGGTCTACTAGAAATATTCTTCAGTTGCAGACTCCATGATATCTGCTCCAGCTTCATCAACATAGTCATCATCGCTACTATCTGGTTCCGAGTCGGTGCCGTCGATGATGATGTAGTCTTCCGGGCTAATCTCCTGGGGTTCTTCGTCTTCATCTACTGGCGTAGGGCCTCCCAAAAATATTCCAATATTCTTGATCAAGTCGTCATTCTTCTCCACCAATACTTCAATTTCCTCTTCATAATCTTCACGTGTAGCCTTGAGTTCTTCCTCCAGTTCTTGATTCTAGTCTTAGCCTTCTTTAGATCTATCATGTCGGCGCACATCTGGTTCTCCTGTCGTCGAATGTGCTGGTTTAACTCCTGGATAAAAGTTACAATTGATCTACCCTTCCTGGTGCTGATCATCTCCCAGTGCTCATCTCGGCGCCCACAAATCTGGTAGATAGTATCCTTGAGATCCTTGCAGTAGACTTCTCCAATGCGTCCCATGGCGATATGAGCTGCCATGCTCTTTCCTAGACTCCAAGTTGGTGCATCAAAAGAAAACTCTATGGGCTCAGTGACTGGCATGAACGTTCTTCCTGGAAATTGAACTTGAATCATCCAGCGCTCTTATTCAGGTAAAGTGGCATTGTAGGTTTTGGTGAAGCTTGGTACTCCTCTGTTCATGTATCTATTGACTTTCTTCAAGTGTTGTCCAAAGGGTGTATCTTCATCTGGTTGCGTGAACTTGTTCCTTGCATCTGCCATCCTAAAGAGTAGAAAAGATGAGAGGTCAGAAGAGAAGAGAGTGAAAAGTGATCAAGGTCTTTTAGCTTAGTGGTCGTGTCCTACAGTCAGCGTGTGCTCTGATACCATCTCTGTAGCGACCAGACCTCAAACAGTCTGATCTCTGTGCTCCGGTGTCATCCCTGGATCAGTAATGCTGACACCACACAGTACTCGGACGATTTATAACAGAGTAGCAATCACACACTTATTACATCGAGTGTCTCAAAAGAGAACTTATTACAATAAATATGGATTAGGGCCATCTAATAATGATAATAGCGGAAGGCTTGGAAGATAAGTGAGTCCATCAACTCCAACGGCATCACTGAGTATAGAACCACGACCTAAAACTCCTTAATCATTGTCTGAAAAGTCTGCAACATTAACGTTGCAGCCCGAAACGGGTCAGCACATGGAATATGCTGGCAATGTAACACATAGAGAATAATGGAATGAAACAGCTATACTATATGCATATTTGGCTGGTGGAAAGCTCTATGGTTACTGTTTTGCGTAAAGCCAATTTTTCCCTACTACAAAGGAATAAAATTTTATTACTATCATGGTAGTTGTTAAACATTGAGAATGGTTGACAGCATTCTCAATCCCAATTAAGCATCATCATTAAACATAACCCAACAAAATTAATTTAGAGTAACATGTTGAGATTCACATGATAATCTAAGTACTAGATACTCAAGACGTCCATAACCGGGGACACGGCTAATCATGATTAGTTTATTACACTCTGCAGAGTTTTGCGCACTTTTCCCCACTAGACTCGATCGCCTCCGTTTGGTTTCTCGCACTACATGGTGTTTGAGAAGATGGATGACCGAGACATAGTCTTTCAGAAGCGCTAGCACCTTACGATCGGGTAGACCGTACCACCTACATCCCCTACATCTGCTAGTCTACCACTATAAGAGTTCGCACGACTTAGTCAACTATGCTAGAGCCCATAATAGCTTGTGGCTGCACATGGAAGTTTCTAGTATGAATAGTCTCATGATCCCTTTGAGCCTGGGTGGCGGTCCAAAAGAAAAACAGGCAAGTCCTGGAATACCCAGGTGCCTCAATCCACCCAGATGTGTGTTTAAGTTGCCACCTTAGATAAACCATTAATTAACAAAACTCACATCTGTCATGGATATCACTCACCCAATCCACGTCTACTAGCATAGCATGGCATAATAAGCAAACGTAGAAGTAACTCCCAAAGGTTTGACAATAAACAGGTAATAGCTACTACCTCAACTACTTCCCATCCCACAATTTAATTAGATCCTAATCATGCATTGTGTGAGGATTGATCTAATGCAATAAAACTGGGTAGTAGAAAAGGTATGATCAAAGTGTTACTTGCCTTGCTGATGATCCGCGAAACCTAGAGATTCGAAGTAACAAGCGGCGCACTCCGGCTATTCTATCGCAGACAAACAAACAAGCATACAATAAGTACTCATCTAATGCACGGGTAAAACTCAAATAAGAGATCTAACCAGAAGGTTCAACTTAAGAACTCCGGTTGGCAAAAAGAATCAAATCGAACGAAGCAACGAAAGTCAAACGGCGAAAGAAAACAACTTCGTTCTAGTAATCTGGATCTAGGGCAAATTTTACAGTAGCAAAATCTTGTTTAAGTTGGTTAAACGGATAGAGGGTTTCGAGACGAAACTCTAGGCGCTTGAATCGCCTGATTCCGATAAACGAGCGAAAAGTTAAACTAAAACGAAAATCGGATCAGGAATCGCGATCAAAAAAATCGCGGATTTAATCCGAGAAAAAGAAAAACGACGAACGCTCGCTAGAACGAACGAACGAACGAACACTCGCTATTTAAATAAACCGGAAAAACCGATCTATTTAAAAAAATCAAAACTAAAAAAAAACCGACGAAAACCGATCAAACTTTTAAAAAAAACGGCGCGTGGCGGCGACGGCAGCGGCGGCGGCGGCGACGACGGCGCGTGGGGTGGGGCTGGGCGGCTAGGGTTTCTCCCAGGGGGGCTGGGCCGGCTTTTAAAGCCTGTCGGGCCAGAGTCCCGGACGGACACGGCCTGGTTAGGTCAGTTCGTTTTTTTTAATTATTTCGCTCGGAAGAAAAATAAAAAGAAATACTAAACGGACTCCCAAAATTCCGAAATAAATTTTCACGGGCTTCTAAAATCAAGCCGTACAAGGTGAACATTTATTTGGGACCTAAATGCAATTTTGAAAAACACACATTTTTCCTAAATTCAAATAAAACACCGAAAAACTCCGAAATAAAATCTTATTTGATTTTATTATTAAATCCTCAATATTTCTTTATTTTGGGAAATTTATTTTATTCCCTCTCTCATATTTTTGTAATAGAAATAATTGATGATAAAATAAATAAAATCAAATGATCCTATTCTCAAAATTTGAGAGAACTCAAATATGAAAATAACGAAATCCCCAACTCTCTCCGTGGGTCATTGAGTTGCGTAGAATTTCTAGGATCAACCAAAATGCAAAATAAAATATGATATGCAATGATGATCTAATGTATAACATTCCAAATTGAAAATTTGGGATGTTACACTCCTCCGCCGGCTCTGCCGCCCTGCAGCCACCGCGAGTCGCCGCCGACCGCCGCCTGCGCCCAAGCGCCGCTCCGGCCGCCTTCCCGCTCCATCTCCGGCGAGTTCGAGCTCCGTCGAACCTCGGGTCCCGTGCCCTAGATCTGGAGGTCGAACCCCCCCCCTTGATTTCGTCCAAGTCCTTTTCTATGTTAATTTCATGCCCTGTTCATAGCATCGTATCTCCATGACCGTAGCTCCGTTTCATGCATATGATATAACGAATTGTTCGTCTCAGCGAGATCTTCATGCCAGTAGCATTTCCATGCATGTTGATTTCCATTATGATGCCTTTCTAATTGATGCAAGAGTGCTATAAAATGTTCGGTGCTGCTACTTATCAGATCATGAGGTTTTGTCATTTTTGTTGCATTTGATGTGTGCATCATATGGGCATGAGCTCTACATGTGTTTTGAACTATGTCATGCCATCTTTACAGGGGTGCTTGTCTTGTAATTTTTTGGTCTATGTGGTGACTAGAACAAGCATGCAAAGTAGGCTCCACAATGTTGTTGTTTTCAGAGACTTAGGATTTTGCTAAGTCCTTGTCCTGTTGTTATTTTGATGTCATGTAAACTTGATGCTACAGTGATATCCATGCTTGTTTTGAGATACTTCAGTAAGGATGTTTTGAACATATGGTTACGCTCTATCCAGACATGCCCCTGTTTGCAATTATGGAGTTGTCTAGAATGTCTTGTTCTCGCTCTACTTTTGCTATAAAATGTTCCTGGCAGAATGTTAACATGTTAATCAATTTTGCCATGGTTGTTGTTAGTGATCCATGCATGCTATGAACTTTCTCTTGCCATGGTTAGCTTCATGAACATGTCATCTTGCTGTTGATATGCTTGTTTTGTAATGCAATGCTTTGTGGTGAGTGGAATGAGCTCGCAAAGTTGCCTTCATAATTCTGTTTATGCCATGCTCTGTTTTCCGCTAAGTCTGAAACTGTTAATAAAACTTGCTATGTTTACATGGGCGCCATCACATCTTCTGTGCCTTATTGGCTCATGATCAGTAAGGGACTTTGATCTATGCATTTAGTAGATTCATGCCATGCCTTGCTTTTCTATGATATGTTCCTGTAGCATGTTGTTTGCTTGCTCTAAACATGGCTTACTGGTGTTATTTCTGGCATGTTAGTATTTTCACTGTCTGTGAAGCTGATATCTTTTGCACTTTTTCCATGCTTGTTTGAACCTGCTCTTGTGTGATTTAGCCATAGCTCAGTGTTCATGTTTTTTCAAGCATCTTGTGTACATCACTACAGTATACTTTGTTGTTATGTTGAGGTGCAGTAGCTTAGTTTCTTGTTGCATTCTAAGTAGCATCGTGATGTTAATTACAGTTTTGCACCATCCTTGTTTTGCTTGCCATTTGCAAACCGTGCATCCATTTTCGGTGAGTTTTATATTGATTCAACCCAAATCATCTCATCTTTCTAGCGGCATACTTGGTTTGCCAAGTTGATGCCATGATCTTTCTTTTCCTTCTGGAGCATGCATATGCATTGCATATCACAGCTTGCATATCATGACATATATTGCATCATGTTGCTTATGCATTGCACCATGATTGATTGTTGGTCCTTTGCTTCTGTTCTTGCTTTCGGTAGATCCGGGAGACGAGTACGTGACCGAGGAACCTATTGAGTACGCGTACGAGGATCAAGCTTTCGATAACTCTGAGAACTTAGCAAGCAAGATGACCATACCCTCGAAATCACTTCTATCTTTGCTTGCTAGTTGTTTGCTCTATTGCTATGTCGTGCTACCTACCACTTGCTATATCATGCCTCCTATTTTTCCATGTCAAACCTCTAACCCGCATTTCCTAGCAAACCATTGTTTGGCTTTGTTACCGCTTTGCTCAGCCCCTCTTATAGCGTTGCTAGTTGCAGGTGAAGATGAAGTTTGTTCCATGTTGGAACATGGATATTGTTGGGATATCATTATTATCTCTTATTTACTTTAATGCATCTATATACTTGGTAAAGGGTGGAAGGCTCGGCCTTATGCCTGGTGTTTTGTTCCACTCTTGCCGCCCTAGTTTCCGTCATACCGGTGTTATGTTCCTTGTTTTCCGTTCCTTACGCGGTTGGGTGTTATGGGAACCCCTTGACAGTTCGCTTTGAATAAAACTCCTACAGCAAGGCCCAACCTTGGTTTCACCATTTGCCTACCTAAGCCTTTTTCACTTGGGTTCTGCGGACTCAAGGGTCATCTTTATATTAAACCCCCGGGCCAGTGCTCCTCTGAGTCTTGGTCCAACATGTCAGCCGCCGGTGGCCACCAGGGGCAACTCTGGGCTGGCCTACCGGAAATTTGGACAATCCGGTGTGCCCTGAGAATGAGATATGTGCATCTCCGATCACGATTTGTTGGCACATTCGGGCGGCTTTGCTGGTCTTGTTTTACCATTGTCGAAATGTCTTGTAACTGGGATTCTGAGTCTGATCGGGTCTTCCTGGGAGAAGGAATATCTTTCGTTGACCGTGAGAGCTTGTGATGGGCTAAGTTGGGACACCCTTGCAGGGTTTTGAACTTTCGAAAGCCGTGCCCGTGGTTATGTGGCAGATGAGAATTTGTTAATATCCAGTTTTAGAGCACTTGACCCTTAACTTAATTAAAATGAATCAACCGCGTGTGTAGTCGTGATGGTCTCTTTTCGGCGGAGTCCGGGAAGAGAACATGGTCTTGTGTTATGCTTGAACGTAAGTAATTTCAGGATCACTTCTTGATCACTTATAGCTTCTCGACTGTGCGTTGCATCTCTCCTCGCTCTCTTTTGCGTATGTTAGCCACCATTTATGCTTAGTGCTTGCTGCAGCTCCACCTCACTACCTTCTCCTACCCATAAGCTTAAATAGTCTTGATCGCGCGCGTATGAGATTGCTGAGTCCTCATGACTCATGGATATTTCCAAACAGTTGGAGGTGCTGACGATACCAGTGCAGGCGATGCTACCGATCTCAAGTGGGAATTCGATGAAGATTTGGGTCACTATTATGTTTCCTTTCTTGATGATCAATAGTGGAGCCCAGTTGGGACGATCGGGGATCTAGCATTTGGGGTGGTCTTTCTTTATTTTGGTTCCGTAGTCGGACCTTTGTTTGTACCTTGGATGATGTATGGATTATTTATGTATTGTGTGAAGTGGCGATTGTAAGCCGACTCTTTATCACTTTCTTATTCAGTACATGGGATGTGTAAAGATTACCCCTTTTGCAACATGCCTACCATGTGGCTATGCCTGTAAGTCGTGCCCCGACATGTGGGAGATATAGCCGCATTGTGGGTGTTCGAAGTTGGTAATCAGAGCCTTCCCCGACTTAGGAGCCCCCTGCTAGCACTACAAAAAAAGACACATACGTGACATTTTGGGCCGAACGAATTTTTTTCTGTCATACATATGACACTTCTATGACGATAATTGTGACAAAACCCGGTATTATCATAGATGTGGTGGGCTCCTACTTCTATGACAAAAAATCATGATAGAAAATGGGCTTTTCGTCCTGGGCGGGCCAGAGACGCAGCTGCATGACATTCTTTGGGCCGTCTATGATGGAAAAAACCATGGTAGAAGCGAGGGCGAGGAAAATTTCGGGGAGTTCCCGGTTACGGTGGGAGGTCGGGGCCGAGTGATGCGCGCTTCTCTCGTACACATACGCGCGTGTGTGCGAGGCATTGGCTCTAACTGAACCCGAGCGAGGCGTTGGGCTCTAACTGAACCTGAGCGATTGCACTGCAGGCTACGCGTTACTGAACCCGAGCAATCGATCGATGGCTGTTAACTGAACCCGATCGAGCGATTCCTTCGCTACTGCTGCTAACTGAACCCGATCGATGCTGCCTCTGGATGA
>NC_041386.1:121394405-121453740 GCF_002162155.2 Triticum dicoccoides | reverse complement strand
TCAACAAGACCCTGTGGTGTTGCCTCTGGATGAACAGGACCCCGATTGATCGAGTCGGTTGGGGCTGGATGAACAGGACCCTGTGGAGGGCTGGATGAATAGGACCACCCCGTGGAGGGCAGGATGAACATTAGATGGTGGAGGGCAGGATGAACAGTAGCCCGTGGAGGGGTGGTTGAACAGGAGCCCGTGGAGAGGGCTGGTTGAACAGTAGCCGGTGGAGTAGCGCGTGGTGGAGGCTGGATGAACAGGAGCCCGTGGATGAACAGTCGCAGGTGGAGGTCGACGGTGGATGAACAGTAGCTCGTGGAGGCTGGAGGGGGTCGACGGTGGAGATGAACAGTATCCCGTGGAGTCCCATTTTGCGGTACGCCACACCCCTCCCGATGAACAGGACCCCCGTTTCAACCGTAGCGCTCCAACACAAGTCCGTTTCGTCCGTTTTGCGGTACGCCACACCCCTCCCGATCAACAAGACCCCCGTTTCGACTGTAGGAGGTCTGTTTCCTCCATTTTGCGGTACGCCAGACCTCTCCTGATGAATAGGATCCCGTTTCGAACGTGGCCGGTCGAACACAAGGCCGTTTCCTCCATTATGTGGTACGCCAGGCCTCGTTTCCATCGCATGTTCCGTCCAAGCCCTCCCGATGAACATGACGCATTCCGTTGCCTCCCCATGAACACGACACATTCTGTTGCCTCCCCATGAACACGACAACGACGCTGTTTCTCCGTTCCGACCCAGCCATGTACACGAGCCCTGACCGTACGTATGCGCGAGTAGGCGTTTGAGACCCCGCCCGTATGTACACATATGTGGCCGTATTTTCTTTCTTGCACCCTGGCCGTTGTACATACGTGTACATGCTACGTGCGCGCCTCTACTACAACACGTGCGCGCCTCTACATCGACCAGTATATATCTACATACACGTTCGCGACCAGAATCACAACGCTACGTACGCTTCGACCAGGTGGGTCCCGACTGTCAGGCACTTCCTTGCGTGCGAAGATGTAGCTGGTGGGTCCCAGCAGTCAGGGGCAAACATTTTTCATGAAATACGGTGGCCCGTCCGGTGGGTCCCCGCTGTCAGGTGGAGGAATAATTATTTTGCGCGTAATAAGGAGGCACTTCCTTGCTGCGGCCGTGGACCCAGCTTTCAACGTCTCCACGCACAATACTCTTCCGATGGAAGTCGGTTGTTGACCACATTGACCACGCCGCGCTGAGAGCACCACGGCGGTGGACGACGGCGAGGCCTAGGAAGGGGATGACGCGGAGCCGGGGAAGACACGGCAGTGGAAGCCCGCGCGGAGAGGAGTACGAGGGTTCACTGGTTCGGCTGCGGTGTGAGGCTGCCGTCGCTGCAGGGCCTGGCCAGCGGTGGGAATAGTAGGGGCGGTGAGACCTTCGCGGCAGCACAGCCGGCCACGGGAGGCAGGAGCATGCGGCATGACCGACGCTGCTTTGTGCGGCTGGAGCAAGAAGACCAGAGGTTGAAGAAGCACTACGACTGTTGGATGGACATCGTACGGTCACTGAAGCTAGAATCGTTCATATTGACTAAGTTGACAAAGCCCTTCGTCCCCGTCAACTTAGTAGGCCCACAAGTCAGCCTCCTACCAAGGTGGGTCCTAGCAAGCCGGGGGAGTATTCATTTTTTTATGCGTAATAAGGAGGCACTTCCGGTGGGTCCGAGCTGACAGCGAGGGGAATGTTTTTTTCTACGGTGGCCCGTCCGGTGGGTCCCAGCAGTCAGGGGGAAACGATTTTTTTCGCAAGATACGGGTGTCCCATCTGGTGGGTCCCCGCTGTCAGGTGGAGGAATAATTATTTTCCGCGTAATAAGGAGGCACTTCCTTGCGGCTGCCGTGGACCCAACTGTCAGCCTCTCCACGTACAGTACTCTTCCGATGGAAGTCGGCCGTTGACCACATTGACCACGCCACGCCGAGAGCACCACGGCGGAGGACGACGGCGAGGCATAGGAAGGGGACGACACGGAGCCGGGGAAGACGCGGCAGTGGATGCCCACACGGAGAGGAGTACGAGGGTTCACTGGTTCGGCTGCGGTGTGAGGCTGTCGTCGCCGCAGGGCCTGGCCAGCGGTGGGAATAGTAGGGGGCGGTGAGGCCTCCGCGCAGCACAGCCGGCCACGGGAGGCAGGAGCATGCGGCACAACCGACGCTGCTTTGGGCGGCTGGAGCAAGAAGACCAGAGGTTGTAGAAGCACTACGACCGTTGGATGGACATCGTACGGTCACTGAAGCTAGAATCGCTCATATTGACTAAGTTGACAAAGCCCTTCGTCCCCGTCAACTTAGTAGGCCCACAAGTCAGCCTCCCACCAAGGTGGGTCCCAGCAAGCCGGGGGAGTATTCATTTTTTTGTGCGTAATAAGAAGGCACTTCCGGTGGGTCCGAGCTGAAAGCGGGGGGAACATTTTTTTCGTGAAATACGGTGGCCCGTCCGGTGGGTCCCAGCAGTCAGGGGAAACGATTTTTTTTGCAAGATACTGGCGGCCCGTCCGGTGGGTCCCCACTGTCAGGTGGAGGAATAATTATTTTCCGCGTAATAAGGAGGCACTTCCTTGCGGCTGCCATGGACCTAGTTGTCAGCCTCTCCACGTACACTACTCTTCCGATGGAAGTCGGTTGTTGACCACATTGGCCACGCTGCGCCGAGAGCACCACGGCGGTGGACGATGGCGAGGCATAGGAAGGGGACGACGCGGAGCCGGGGAAGACGCGGCAGTGGATGCCCACGCGGAGAGGAGTACGAGCGTTCACTGGTTCGGCTGCGGTGTGAGGTTGTCGTCGCCGCAGAATAACAGGGGGTGTGGGTGAGTAGAGGGATGCCCTGGCCAGCGGTGGGAGTAGTAGGGGGCGCTGAGGCCTGCGCGGCAGCACAGCCGGCCACGGGAGGCAGGAGTAGGCGGTCCCGTCGGTGCTGCTTTGGCGGCTGGAGCAAGAAGATCAGAGACTGAAGAAACACGACGACTGTTGGATTGACATCCAACGGTTACGTCTGCTAGAATCGTTTGTTGACGTATATAATAACTAAAAAATTCTTGCATACGCGTCAACTAAACAGGCCCACAAGTCAGACCACTCCCTCTTTATTTAATAATTTATATATAGCTCATGGCAACTTCTTATGCAATTTATTGCAGTCATTTTTTGGTTGGCCAGGGCCAATTTCGCATATTTCTGCGGGTTCCAAACTATTTTTAATACCGAAATGTCCAGCCAGATTTAAAGTACTTTGAAGATATATTTAAATTAGGTTAATGCCCAGTGAAATAGGAATCTGAAAATGTAATAAAATTCAGAAATTATAAAGTAATTGCCAATTTGTCATCTGTTTTTATATTTACAACCCATTTCATATTACTTTCAAGATTTGCAGGCGTCTTGAAAGAGTTGCAGCCCATCAGGGCATAGAAAAATAAGTAGGCCTGGATTGGGTATTCTTCAGAAAAAATAAACTGGGCTCATTTTCACAAAGAAAAAATAGCTGGGCTGGTCACATGGTGAACATAAAATATAAGCCTCGGCTAGACGGGCCACAGCCCAGTTCAAACCCTGCTCCATCTCAACAATACCAAACAAACAAATACTGCTCGAGTAGCTACATCCTAGGTGTCAGCCGATCTTGTGATGTTCTCATGTCTATTGACTATATACGCTCACAATGTCGTGGGTCCCAGATTTCAGGAAAACACTAGGAGGAAGCATTTTATTTTTCTATACGCTGACGTGGTGGGCCCCTACTGTCATCCTCTCCACGTACTTCTGCCGATTCCTGTTGTTTGTTGACCATGTTGACAACGCGAGAGGGCGGCACCGCGGCAAGCGCACCAAAGCGCACGGAGGATGTCGGTGTTGACGATTTAGGAGACGGTGGGGAGGCGATGCGTGCGCTGAGGCGCTGCCAGCCATGGGAGGCGGAAGCAGGTAGCCCCGCCGGCGCTGGTTTGGTTTTGGCGGCTGGAGGAAGACAAGACTGAAGAAACATGACAGACTATAAAAGCAGCAGGAGTACTTAACAACCTTAACTGAAACCAGTAGGGGCACTTAACAACCAAAGCTGAAAGCAGTATGAGTACTTATACAGGTTCAACCGTACAAAGCACGCCTCGAACAGTGCTACTTTGCCTACAGTTAACCAAGGGTGAGGCCGCCAAGCCCCAGGACAAGGCCCAGGCGCCACCCCGCGCATCCACAACCTTCTGAAAGCGGCTTCATCTCGCAATGTGGTCAATAAATAGGATATTCGCTTTAGAGCCATGGAAAAGCATGAACATAATCTTCTCTCCTATTCTCCAAGATGGATGGGCCTTCATTATTTGAGACCACCCATGAATAAGTATCTTTTCACCTCCAAGGGGAATTGAGTAGGTCGACATAAACATCATGTTGTGACCAAGCGCAAGTCTGACCCGACCATGGTCAGGCATCTGTATAGGAACAATAGAACTCGGGACTTCCTGTTTCAAGAATATCACAACTGTAAAACTGTGTATAAGCAATAGTTTATGAACAACATATATAACAGAAAACAGCTCGTACCATAAGTTTCTCGACACAGTTGGACCTGTTCAACGAGTGCAGCGGTGGCACACATATCCCACGTGGCCTTCCACCATTGAAACGCCCCACAAGGACCTCAAGACGACCAATAAAGTGTAGGAACTTGTGGATGTCGATCCAGTCAACTTCAGTGCCATTAGTAATAGTCGAGTTATTACAGAGTAACAAACGAGCAGACTGCTTAACTCTGAAAAAACCTACACGTGCCACCAATTATAAGAAAATATTAGTTAGAAGTAGCATCTTCGTGAGAGATTCGTTGCTACTTCTAAAGTTAAATTGTGATTAGTTAGACAGAATAGGTGGATTAATAAGTAATCGAGGCAACAAGCAAGAACCAGATACAAAACTAACATGGATGAACAATTGGAATGACGTCGGGGTGGAAGATCGCAGTGAAGATGAGACCAGGTTCTGCTATTTCCATCAACATTTGTGCGCCAACTTTCAGTCCGTAACACTTGAGAAAGTTTGTCCAAGTTCGGCCATAAAAAAAGCAGTGATCTTCTTGGTTCATGAACCCAGCTCGGAACTTATATCCATGGCTTGTCTTCAGTGTGACCATTAAACAAGTGTATTCAGTTATGGCAAGGCCGAGCATCTTGAGTACATGTGTTCTGGCAGAGCAAATAATACACTGCAGGAAAAATAATATAAGAACACAGCATGTTCAAAAAAAACCCACCCTCCCGGATAGAAAAAAAAATTCTAGGAACATACTGTGCGCGTTTCAAAATGCTGTGTTAGGATGAGAAGGAACAAGTGTGGCGTCTCGCCGAGGGCGCAGAAACCTGTAGGGTACTCGCACTTTGGGCACTACAAATGAAACACACTAGATTCAGTAGGAAGAAAAATGCATCAACGGCGGCGGCTGCCATCCTAGGATTACCTGCGACCAAGGGACTTGGGTTTATCGGGGATGGATGAAGAATTCGTACCTGGTACTCCATGAGAAAACCCTATGCAATCGCTGAGAGGGGGTTTTCTCTGAACAAGCAGACGAGGGAGAAGGGGATTCAGGCCCAGTGAAATATTGCCGCTTCGTCCGTCCAGCTTACTACTAAAGCTGGAAAGGGGGGGGGTTGTGATTTGACGACTCATTGGGCATTACTGCGGCGCTACGACCGGGGTGTGTCTACCATGAAGTTGTGCACTCTAATTTGTGCATATGGCACGTGGACCCCATTGCTGGTTGCCCCACATATCAGCGAAAGGAAGTAGAAAGACAGGAGTAACTAGTTACACATAAATATATTTTTTGACAAAGAGATACTCCGTCTGTAAAGAAATATACAAATCTTTTATATCACAGGCTCACCTTGCCGAGAAATATACTCCCTCTGCAACGTACGGCGTTATGGGGGTTCAGCTTTTTTATGGGGGTTCAGCTGAGAATATAATACTCAGATAGGCTCACGGTTCTGGACTTTGGGCCGCATGCCGACCCTGCATGTTTGGGGGCCCATGTGTTCTACCTCAGCGCTTTTCATATTGCAAGTGATCGGTACGGCGCTGGTTTTAGATGTTGTCGCAAGGCGAATACACAAAATTGAATAAAGCACGGCAGCTGTTGGAATGAAATTGAACGACAGTTCCTAACCAGCAATCAGAGTTGCAATTCTATCAACGATCTACCATGTGATAAATAATACTGTCGTACTACTTATACACACAGGACACTTGTTTCACCATGCCAGATTATTACATCAAAATCTCTCGGAGGATAGATCAGTTCGGTAGTTGCGTGCTGCTACTAGAGAATTTCAAAGTTGATTTGGACCATCTCTCCTTGCCGAGAAAGTTTGATTTTGACATCATCCCCTACCGCAAGATATGATTTAGATTTGAACCTTGACCATCCTTTAGCATCAATCATCATGCGACCATCCTTTGTACTTACGGTATATTGAGCAGGTTCATTCACACCAAGGTTGCGCATGGTAAGAGAAACTTGGCTGCGGTCTCCCGGATTGTTGAATGACTCCCTCGTTGCTCTAGAAGTTCTCTGTTTGCAAACAAGAAGACATACCCAAACAGTTAGATCAACACAGTGAATCATGTGAAACAACATGGAAAGAAAAAAGAACGAAGCACTTGGGCGGCCAATGCTTACCAAGAAGGTGGACATGTCGGTTTTTGTAAGGACTTTGGTATATGAAGTGCGAACTACAACCCAGTCTGTTGCAGATGCAACTGCATGGGCCGGAGCAGATGCAAGTGCAAGTATTGGTGCAGGTGCCAAAGCCGCTTCTACTGCCGGAGATGGTGCTCCTTGTAGAACTGGTGCCGGTGTCGGAGCAGGTGCCGGTGTCGATGCCCGATCCTCCGGTAGATCAGACTGATCCGCTGGCGCGGTCGGTGACGTGGAATTGTCACGGCAAATGTCCTAGTGTGAGGACTTAGTCGTGAGGCCAACGCATATTTGTAGTAGCTTGAGAGGGGTTGAGCGGAATCGAGAGACGCAACACAAGACAAAGGTTTAAATAGCTTTGGGCCCCGAGAAACATCATCCAGTAATAACCCTACATGTTGTTTGTGGCTAGGTCTCATTATGCTCATGAGGGAGTCGCCGTAAACCGGCTCTCCTAGTTGTGTCTAGCCTCAAGATTAATTTTCCCTTCTAACTTGTCCCTCTTTGGGGAGCCCTGCCCCTCCTTATATATGTTGAAGGGGCGGGTTATACGTGGAGTCCTATTAGGATTAGCACTAGTCTATCTCTAATACAAACCGGATACAAGTCCAGGTCTTAACTCCTTGTAAAATATTCCTCACGCCTTTCTTCTTAAACCGGCCCACCATAACACGAGCCGGCCTTCTGGGCCTTGGGCCTTGTCATCCATCTGGAACACGCACCGGGTCACCAATGAGTCTTCAGGCTCGTGAATCGTCATACCAGTGAACCGCCAAACACGTAAGTCGCCAATCCTCTGGCAGGTTACCGATGAAACGCCAAGTCCAGCCAGGTTATATTTCCGGCCGGTTTACGCCGCGGGGTATATGTCCGACATTAGCCCCCAAGTTTAGCTTGGATTTATCCATGGTAAACTTATACTGCAAAATAAACACAAGAACAAAATTGACAGGTTGTGCTCCGGGTTAAGAATTTCTTGTAAACCGGCACCTGAACATCCTTAAGTCCTTGTCATTTCCTTCTTCTAGAAAATCTGGGTCAATAGACCAGCTTCATAATTAATTTGCTTCCAGAAGAAATATTGTAAATAAAGAATCCATTTGAATCGGCCTTCAATGCTCTGACTTGACAAAAATATCGGTCTTTGAAATGCTCATTTGCTCTTCAGCCGGTTTAAGAATGTAGAACTTGCCGGTTGAATAATGTAAAACTTTACCGGTTTACCATTGCCAAAATTGCCGGTTTAAGAATATTGATGACACCGGATCAGAACTGTTTGTTAACATCAGTTTTGAAAATATACCTCTTATATGCCTATCACTTGTAGCCCCCAAGTCTTAAGAAGGTGGCATAGCAACAACTTAAAACTTGCTTCAATATGAATGTCACAAGCTTGAAGAAATCCAGGTTGAACTGAGTATTCCACATATGTAGCCCCCAAGGGCCGGGTTGTCATGCTTGCAGCAACCTGGGACTTGAAATTGCCTTATGCTCATAAAAACTTCAACCAGTGTAGCCCCCAAGGGTCGGGTTATTATGCAATAATGAGCAGGGACTTTGTAAATATGATCACGTAAACTTGAGCAGCAATGTGTAGCCCCCAAGGGCCAACTCAGTAAGATAATATTGAGCTGAGACTTTATATATACTTCATTGAGAATAACATTATACGATGTAACCCCCTCATGGGGCTTGAACCCACGTCCACAAGGTTGAGAGCTTTGTGCTTTATCAACTGAGCGGTGGATCCTTCAATAATAGATGAAAATTTGTGTACCTTGAAATGTTGACAGGAGCAATTGGTAGCCCCCAAGGGCCGGCACACTACGATGTGATGAGTCAGGTCTTCAATAAGTGAGCAAACAATGACTTTGCATTATCCCCCAAGTGTCATGGGGCATGCTTGCAGTGACATGAGACTTGTGTATTTGATGTAATCCCAATTTGAACAATGTAGCCCCCAAGTGCCGGGTCGTAAGCCTGGAGCGACTCGGGACTATTCCTTCAATTGTAGAATAAATCATATCCCTTGATAATATGATAGTCATTGCGCTAAAGCGACTTTGAAAACCTTAATCATAATAGTGGTTATTGATAACCATAATAAAAATCCAGCCATGTTGGCTATTAAAGATTTGAATACCTTACGAGTTGATAAATAAATCCGGAGTTTAAATACTCGGCGACTCTTGGCCGATGGCAACTTAATGCACATTCATTGTAAGCCGGAATTCTTATAACCCGGCGGGCGGGTCATAATGCCCAAACATATAGCCAGGGTTTATAACCAAGGCTGTAATTGAAGATAATCAAATATGACATAGATGATACCTGTGACATAGAATCACCTTGTTGGTTTAACCAACTTTTTTAGTGAGGGTGGTAACCCCAATCTTGAGTATTGAGAACTCCTTCCTTAATTTGCTGGATTATGATAATAAACCGCACCGGGATATAATAAACACCGGATTTTCCTTATAATACTGGCGGCTTGTTAGTCAAAACCAGAGCGGGTTAATGAATGCCGGATTATAACTGATCATGTACTGACAACTTATAGTTGAGAGCCAAGCCGGGTCAAGGACGTCGGTTTACCAGAAGATATTATGAACCTCAACAAAGGCAAAAAAAACTTGGTAAATAGAACTCAAAAAGAACATGCGAGGCTTTTTACAAGCTGCCAGGCTCCATATCAAGGCTTTTCATGGGCTGCCAGGCCACTGAATTAACCATTTCACAAAGCCTCTTAAGATGGACCTCAATCTTTAACCAATCACGTTTCAACTTTGACAAGTTCAGGGTCTATGAGATTGACTGTCAAACGTTCGCGGGTCGTACCAGGTTTACCTGGGCGGAGTGACTTACTTAAAGAAGGCAGGTTAATCCGGAGTTTTAGGTGTATACACCAGGCTTCCAAGCCATGGCTTGATAGCCCATTACAAGTGTAGATTCTAAGTTCATTGCGATAGCAAAGAATCCCCAAGTAACGTTTTGAGCTGTGCTCAGTGGGTGCCTATGTTTGAGTCGGTGCCCAATCCTCAGCTGGATCAGACTGAGCTGCTGCCGCTGTCAGTGCTAGAGCAACTGTCGGTGCTCGATCTGTGCGAGACAGCGGCGATCGTGTCTGGTCTGCTATGATCAACTTTCTAACTTGACTAGGATCCATGACCGTGATCCTGTCTTTTTCTTCATTTATTTTAAACGCGAGAAGGACTAATTGTGGCATTTTTGTTAAACCAAACTATAGTTCATCATAGGGATTCAGCTTGTACTCAGAAAACAGACTGATCCAATTTTTTCCAGTAATATAAGTGATGGACGGTGCCTTTGTTACTGACACGACATAAGAAGTGAAACCTGCAAAAATAGCCATCGTAGAGCAAACCAAACGGTTTATTCTGTGATGAATGTCACATGGCAAAACCTGCATAGTAAAATTGCAGGAAAAGAAAGAAAACATGACATTAAATCAATAAGATTTAGACAGTAAATCAATAAGATTTACTTGATGTGACACGAGTGAATCCTTACCAGGAAATCACTATGTTGAAGTACTAAACAGAAGATTGATCGTCCAACTACGCGTGGCATGCAGGGGCCCCGCCTACTCCCACAAGCAGGACAGTCCAAAGGTCGTGACAAATTGTATGGACCGAACATCCATGGGGCTGGAAATCCTGGTGGGTGCGATAAACCCTGCAATGCATACAGATATTGGAGTGTAACCATAATTGATAGACCATCCTCACAAAAAATATGATATGGATACTTCAAAATATACAGACTGAATTGAGTGGACAGACATTAACATAGACCGTTCTCAGGACTGACCACACACCAAAAGTGGCAGTACGAATAAACAATACAGGGTTCACAAACACAAATCAAGTACTGAACAATAGTACTTACTACAGACAAGCAAAGTTGCACTAACTAAATTCTGCAGACTATTTTTGCCACCGACCTACGGGATGAACCCCGCATAACTGACTAGGCCATGGACTTCGTGTGAGATGTCTACATGCACCATCACCATCTTCTCAACCTTGGAGAACCGAACAGAGTGGTCTTTCCACTCATAAACATGATGATGAAGACAGGCCGCATCAGATTTGTTGGCAAGCTTTACAAGAACCACACCCTTTGTAATCGAAGGCACAACCAGGAAATTGTTGTGGTCAAGTATAGCCTCGAGAACACGCCTGGACAACAATGCTACAGGAAAACACTAGTTCAGGACACGTGGCGACAAGGACACAACAGTTGGATAGTTCAGCAGTAGAACTCATCATCAGGTCTTCCAGTTCACACGGCATGACTTTGAGAACTTCATCTCCACCGCGGACCTAGTTCTAATTCAAACAAAAACCATATTTTATTACTACCGCCGTTCAGAAATATAAGATGATTTTCGATATTATACTCCATATATGACTACATATACGCACATAAATGAGTGAACAAAGACACTAGAACATGTCTTCAAAGGCATGAGAGTAGAGGGATTACATGCAATATCCATAACACAAGTTACTGAGGCAAATATACCCTCTTAAAAGGTAGCATTGATGTTCATAAAGTACTCCCTCCGTCCCAAAATTCTTGTCTTAGATTTGTCTAGATACAGATGTATCAAGTCACATTTTAGTATTAGATACATCCGTATCTAGACAAATCTAAGACAAGAAATTTGGGACAGAGGGAGTAGCTGAAAGTAATCTATAAGAAATCAGTGTCAACCTCTCGCATGTTTTGGTCAAAAGAGGAATTTAGAACCATCATTTGGCACACAAAAATCACATGCAAGATCACCCAGAAAGTTGTACTACTAGTACTAGTACTGTGTGTTAGATGAAAAAACACGATCAAGATCGAGAAAAAGATCGTCAAGAAGAGATATTACCTGGACTTGCTTAATGAGGGATCCCGGAGAGGGGGGCTTGGACAGGGCGATGGCTTTGAGCTTGTCTGCGGTAGTCTCGGGGGGGGGGTGCTTGCGCTTCTTCGTACCATGAGCCTCGACGGTTTTGGCCGGAGCCATAGACATCACTTCGGCCGGTGCTTCAGTGTCCATCAAGAAACTGTCAAATAGAAATAAAAGAAAAGAAACCATAATCACAAACCCAAAAGAAGAAAAGAGAGGGAGTTATAGGATCAGTCTCGGGGTTGCAAGACTGGGCCATGGTCAGAATCAACACCATTGATGCGCTCACCTTTCCTTCTTTGGGAGAGAAGAACAATGGCAGAAGCAGGTCGGGGTTTTCTTGAAGAAATGAGGAACAAGATGAGTCAGAAGCGAGGGTTGGGTAGAGAGGAAGCTGAGAGAGAAGAGTGAAATGATGGTTGCTTCGTCCGTCCAACTTACTGCTGGAAAGGAGGGGGTTTTGTGATTTGACGGCTCATTGGGCATTACTACGGCGCTTCGATCGGGGTAGTCTACCGTCACTCTACTACGGAGTAATTTAGTGCATGGCTGGTGGACCCCGATGCTGGCTGTCCCACACGTCGGCGAAAGTGAGTAATTTAGTGCATGGCTGGAGGAGGATCCGCACGGTAGAGCGTGTCCATTGTTTTCAGAAGAAAAAATAATTACAGCAAGCATTTCCACTCTTACGACGGAGGAGTGCGAAACACGGCAGCCACTTGAACATACACAGTGCTCCTACTACTAGGCATGTGCAGTGGTTCATACGTCAGTACTACACAATCTTGTTGCTAGTGTAGTAAGATATGACGATAACAAATGATGTTGTGCGCATGTCAACTACTCCTATATGTAACATAGTACCGCTTTTCCGACTGTCCGGTCGAGAATGAACGGTGAGATCAATGTTAACAGAACTAGGTCCACAGCGCACGGAGAGTATGGTGCTACAGTACTCCACGAAACATGAACCATATGAAGCACGAATAGTGTTAATCAGGGTGTATGAAGGGTGCACGGGATGGGAGCAAAAGTTCCCTTCTCGACCCACTTTTGGATGTTTGGCAGAGTGCATGAAGGGTGCATGAGTCCACACTAGTAGGTTGACAAAAATACACGAAGAGGAAACAACTATATTGAGATGAGAATGCAACCAAACACACCCACACGCTATGTGCTACAGTGACTGATCTGCACCGTCTGAGTTTGATCCAACGGTCATGTTGCGCCAAGACATGGACATGCCCATGCAGAGGGCACCTAAACACCACCGAAGTCCCTCTGCTTCTCGAGGCGCACGACATTGGTGATGCAGGGTGCAACCGCCCGCAAAGCCCGCTCCTGGTCGACGGGAGCCAGCTCGTCAAAGACGGCGTCCAATGGCACGAATGGATTCCGGTGAAGGAGCCCTGAAAGGATTCGCCCGGCAACGGCGACGTCAGCCCGAAACCCCTCCTTATCCAGCTCAGCCCCCACCATCACGCGGAGATGGCTCTGCTCCTCGGAGATATAGGTGAAGAAGAAGACCAGGTCAGGAAGCCGCAGCTCGTTGAAGTCGACCGGGTGGTCGAACGGGTTTAGCCCGAAGGCCGGCATCGTCGTGCTGGCACGATGGTAGGCATCACGCAGCCGCAACACGTGCGTGGCAACTTGGTTCACAAGTGGCTGAGGCGATCCTGGACCTCGTCACGATTGGCCCGCTCGCGCTCCAGCCGGCTCCCCTGACGGCCTATCGTATCTCCCGCTTTTTGCAGCAACGCCGCCGACGCCTCGAGCATCTTTGTGGTGGACGCCTGCTTCTTTTGACGCTCTGTGAACTCCCGCACATAACGGAGGAGCATGACACTCCTCTCCTCCTTGAGCTCACGGAGCTCCACGTCCTTGGCCCTGAGCTCCGCATCCTTGGCATGGAGCTCCTGTGTTAGGAGCCTCACCTCAGACTTCGTGATCTGATGTGCCGCCATGGCACCAGGTAGAAGCAATGGGGAGAGGAAGCAAAGGGGGCGAAATAGCTGAAAGGCAATGCAATCTACGAGAAGGCGAAGGGAGCGGGGAATCTTTTGGTTTTCACCATGGTAAAACACCAGTCGACGACTTCTCACATCAGGGAGCAGTGGGTACAGGCGGAGTCATCATGACTAATTGCTGCCGCGCCTGCTCCCGTCAATCAAAAAATTAAAAATCCTGTCGTGCCTGCTCCCGTCAATCAAAAATTTAAAAATCCTGCCGCACCCAAACACCAGAGCAACGCCGTGGTGGATATTTAAATTTACCTGCCGACAAGTAGATAAAAAAGGGGTGAAAAACAAATGTGGCGGCGGCCTAGCTAATCGGTCGAACTAGCCCAACTAGCTAGCCACCGTGCTTCACTGATGTACTCGGCGGGAAAGGTGGTCTGTCGTGATTTGACGACTCATTTACTTGCTTCAGCGCTACGACCGAGGAGGACCCAGAAAACGCGTGGTAGGGCGTCCCACGTCAGGAAGAATATATGCGTGCACCACCCGGGAGGACCCCGAAACCGCGCGGTAGGGTGTGCCACATCTCGGCACGGAGGAAAAATGTGCGTGTAAAAATATACTGTATCAGACGTAGTACCTATGGTTCGACCTCGGGACCCAGCCAGTCGGTTGAAAACACCCCACTAGCCACACAGCTTCATCATGCAAACGTGGCACGGAGGATAGATGTGGTTAGCTCCGTCTCGACCAGCCACAACATCTCTTGTTCTAGGCGATTCTTCTATTTTCCAAGTTCTTTTTAGTTGTAATAACACCACGGCAAGCTAGCGCCGCTCTTCGTGTGTGCCCGTGCAAAGGTTAGACAATGGAGAGAAGAGAGATTGAGATCACAGACCTGGGACCCACCAGTAAGTGAGATAACGGTCATGCACGTGTTGACAAGGCACTCCCTCTACTCTACTCAACGCAAGTACTGTATAAAATCAAGTTATGTGACAAAGCCAACAACCGTTCGTTTTTTCAGGCTATCGACTTACGCTTTGTAGTCCAGGCTGCCATTTCAAATCTAGTATTTCAGACTTGTTAGTTTTAGGTCCAAATTTGATTAATGACAAGTGGGACCCCCGTGTGTTGTCCGATATTTCAGTGTAGGATGATTTTTTTTAACAAACACTTTGCGCAGTTAGACAAGTAATGGCACGAGTTACACGTTTTTTTGCAAGTTTACGAACAAAAATGACAGCGGCATAGAATATCACATCCACCCCGCAGCTTAGATACTATGGTGATACGAGTTTTTACACCATTGGAAGTGAGATCCAATGGCTTGGGAGTAGTCTTTGTAATTATGCGCAATTTCCAAACTCTCCAAAGGTTTTCTTGCAAATAAAACATTCAGGCCTCGTGTGTGCCGCTGCATTTTCGATCCAACGGCTCCCCGGTGCTCATATTAAGTGCTCCCCGTAGCTTAATTACCCGCTATGGTGATTGGAGTAGTTGTGGGCCGAATGCTACGAACATATAATCTAAACCGACTGGAATAAATGCCTACACAAATTAATCCAAGGTTGGAGTGCCCCTCGCAATGTAAATAGCTCCAGCTTTGTGAGGGATGGAGAGGTAGTAGCTTCAACGCGTGGAAGATACGGTGTGAGAAAGCGAGGTCAATTGAGAGACATATAGATAGAGAGACAAAGTGAGTGTGGTCCGACATTCATTGAACAAATATATATGCTCTAGAGAGATATTGTCCGATTGAGCTTTTTGGCAAGGGTGAGGGCTGTAAGATAGAGCTTGAGAGATGATCCAGTCACAGACGTGTAGATATATTTTGTGCATGGGAGGAAGCAAGGTCAACCGATCACATAGGGTCGCCATGCAATCGGAAGAGTCAGACGGGTTGGAGAGAGTGACCTAGATAGACGATGTGTGTGAGAGAGTATACAATGTGAATAGGTCAAACTGGGCTCAAACATGGTGATATATCGTTTTTGTCCGAGAAAGAGCGAGGTCAATCGAGACATACGGAGAGAGAGAGAGACTGAGTGAGCGTGGCCCACCATGAGGTCGAAAGAGTGGTGGCGGCTTGGATGGACTGACCTAGATAGACAATCTGCGTGAGAGAGTATAGAGTGTGTCGATCAAGGCCCGAACAGGAAGATATATCATTTGTGTGTGAAAGAAAACAAGGTTAAACGAGACTCAGATAAACAGAGCGAGATTGAGCGAGTGTGACCCGCCGTGTGGAAGAAAGAGTGAGACAATCTCGAGGGAGTGACCTAGATATACAACGTGCATGCGTGTGCATGCACGAGAGGTTGGGGGGCTAGATAGGCAATGCATGTATTTAGCACGAGAGGGTGAGAGGGAGAGGGGGAGAGAGAGAGAGAGAGCTCGGCATGGGGTGCAATGGCTGGTGTGTGAGGTAAATACATTTGGTAACCGAGTGGAAAAAGGGGTTGTGTAGTTGAGAGACTTAGAGATCGAAACATGGAGAGAAAGAATGAACGTGTGTTGGAAACCGATAGCTTCCTAAGGTGGTTAGGAGAGGAAGATTGACCTATACAGGAAGTATGTAGCGTTTGTGCGGGGGGGGGGCTAAAAACAACATTTGAATGTACATAGTACGAGACTTAATATCGATGTTTCAATTCGGTGTACATTGTAAGATTTGAACCGAGGACCAGGCATACGGGTAATTGTTTCGAATTCGTGCCATACTAAGTTTCGAAAAGTTGACATTGACTCAGTTTGTTGTGCTATTTTGTAGGTCATATGTTTGAATCCATCCAAAAGTTTCTCACTACCATGGTGTTCATCATATACATATGAATTTGTATTAAAAAAGTAGCATGGATACAGTGAAATGCGAAATCCATGTTAGAATTGGAGATCGCTACGTGACACACACTCTGATTCAAATAACTAACTACATGACACACACTCTAATTCAAATAACTAATTATGTGACACACACTCTAATCCACGTTAGCGTGGGTACCGTTTCGATTTTTTTTCAAATAACTCCTCATTAATTAATTTATAGTACTCCCTCTGTTCACTTTTATAAGACCTTGAAGACATTTCAGACAATGTGCAAAACTGTTCATTTTAAGTAGTCTGAAACGACTTACAAAAGTGAATGGATGGAGTATCTCGTTTCGAATGACTAATTATTGCAAGGAAAACACGGGCATGGTAATACATACAGATTCGTTTGCAAATGAAAGAAGATTCGTTTGCATTCTCAAATGTAGGCGCACCAGGCAAACCAGGGTCGTGTCGGGGTGGACGCTACTTCAGTGCCTTAAAGGCAACTGCCTTTGGGTCATTGACATGTGGGCCAGCCACCTGTTGGGCCCATATGTCATGGACACAAAGGCAGGTGCCTTAAGGCACAAAAGCATAGTCCTGTCAGGGTGGTCGCGTGTGTCGGACGGATGCGTAGCACCCAGCCACCCACCCCCGCCCCCAAAAAAAAGGATGACAACAATATAAGTTCGCGCTTCCACATTTCGGATTGAAATATCTGGCGGCCCCAATTCCAGACCTGCAAAATCTCTCTTCTCCACCGTCCCCTTCCGCGCCCAGATTGCTCAAATCCCTAATTCGCCGCCAACCCTCGAATCACCCCTCGTCTCGTCTCTTTCCCCACTGTTCCCCTCCTCTGTGCCGTACGACGAAGACGAAGACGACGGTCGCGCTTCACCACCGCACCGGAGCTACCTCATCTACGCCCTCATCCACCGCACCGGGTGGTCCACCGACAACGTCGGCCGCCGCAACCGACGTGCCTCACAGACAACGAGTTCCACCGCATCAGGTGCGCTTCACCAACGCCGTCTCCCAGCTCACCGGGGCTACTTCACCGAGCACATCGTCGCACCTCCGCCCCCCGAGGCCGTTGGGGCTTCACCAACGGTCTCGTCCACCGCATCGTAGCGCTCCGCTACCACTCATGATCTGCATCCGCGCGCGGCCAGCCAACGCCAGCGCATCACCCTCAACGGCTCTGAAGTGACCCGCACTCTAGCTAGGCGAGCATGCCCAAACGCCGGCTCGAACTAGGTATCCACACATCACTCCCTTGTGCACTGTTCCAATGATGTTTGGATATCCTTTCACTGCTCTCTTAGGTTACACGCCTATGCAACTCTGACCTTAACTCTTATTTCTTCTGGAGATATCATCTGAAACAAGCAAATCCATATTTTAGCGAAGCATGACGGCGCTACGGGATCTGGTACACATCCTGCACACCTGTATAACCTTGTAAGTATCTGTCCTCTGGCACAACATCAATGTCGATTCCTCTTATTTGATCAACCATTCTCCGTGTCAAAAATGCAGAGGGGGGTGCACGGAGAACAAGGCCTGCACATCCAAGCAAGTGGTAACATGGACTTGTACATGGAACATCCCAAGTGCAAGCAGAGCTGCAGTGAGCCTGTACAACGAGCTAGCGTAAGTCCCTGCATTTCATTTAATTCGTACTGGCATTCGTGTATGATTTGTGTGCAGTGGCTGATCCACGAATTCAAGTTACTAGGGGCGAACATTTAACTTAAAAAATACGAAGGCACTTGCACTCCGGAAATCAACATAACTTGAGAAATGTGAAGCTACATGCACTTTGAAAACCAGCTAATGATCCAAAGTAGTTCAGATTATAAACACTACATGATGCAAGCACCAAATAACACAAAATGCAACATGGTGTACAAGGACTACAAACATGGTCTGTACCTGCTTGAATTATTTGTTCTCTGGCTGAAAATATCGAAGTGTAATTGCATGTATAACCAGTGCGCAAACTGCATATCAATATATCTATCCTGCACAAGTATGCCAATAGTTTCAAACAACAGATTACAAAAGTATTTATTCTATGTTGTCATGATACAGGGACTTTCTGGTAGATGGCCTCGACATTTCCTCAAGCTATGAAAATGCACTATAATTTGCATGTAATCAATGCGTGCAAATCTTTGTCTCTCTCAACATAGTAGATCATCATTAGACACTAAATCGTTCAATGAGCTTGCAAAATGCTTGCATTAGATCCCTCATTAGACACTATATATTCATCACCAGGAGCATGTAAAATGTTTGCATCAAATCCTTCATTAGCAGTTTGTTCATTAGACACTTCAGGCTCAAGAACAACATGAGCTTGTATGTTTGCACCGGAAACTTGATTAGATACATCAGATTCAGTCAGTTCAGTATTGATTGGGGGAGTTATAAAATAAGTATAAATTGGTTTCATTTTCTCATAGATTCCCTACATACAAGCAGTTTTACAACACCGTCAGGTTTAACTATTGGCCAGAAATTGAAGAGTTGAATTAGATATAATCAGGGATGTGATGTACCTACTCGTTGCGCATGCTACTCTTGCAAGCTGCGACTGTTCGTTTGCGCAAGCTCGATGCCATGCCCGTGCTGCCGCCGCTGCCTCCCACACAGGCTACACCCAGGGTTGGATCTTCATCTTCTTGTCCTTCCGTTCGCTTGAAGCCTGGCGACCGCCCTCCAACGAGGGTGCGAGGAAGTGCTGTGTCGGTCTGTCCAGCGGCGCTAGGTTAGGAGCGAACCAGACTGGAGGCTGGAGCGAATGAATTGGGATTTTTCCTGGTGTCGATCGATATGGGAGGCACTCGTTTGGGTTGCGAGCCTGCTATAGGGCCTGCCTTGAACTTATGTTATTGGCCCATCCAAATTGAAACATTTTTCTTCATTTTTTACATTGCCTGCTCGTGCGTTGGGATGAACAAAACTAGCATGGGCCAACCTGGACTACTCAAACTATGTGCACACTTTCCAGCCACCAGAGGCGGCCGCCCATACTAGCCCCTATGGTGATGTCGCCCCTTTTTGCGTGTATGATTGGATAGTGAAAAATATTCCAGTGGAGTTTTTGATTTACCCACAGAATGGTTGAATTGCTTGTTTCTATGAACTAAGTTCGCCAATAATGTGAAGGATGCCAGTCTTTTCTCATCCTATTGTAGATTGCTTAGATCTCGATATACCAAAAGTAATCGCATGAAATATACAGTAAAAGACAGTGTGATGTGTTCGGCTACAACTAGTCTGACCAGATTAACCATTCGACTTACCCATGCAGTGTGGGAAGAAAGAAGTATTGGGACTGCGTATCCAAGCAATTGATGCCATGGACCCCTTCGTACAACCTTGTAAGCAAAAAATAAGTTGCAGTATGCCTGTACAAAGAACTAGCGCAAGTTCAGTTACCTGCTTCTCAGAATTTTAGTTAGCCACTTATTGCAAAATTGTTCAATTACGTTGCTTGGCTTAATTTAGTTTGCTACTGATTACATAATGGCACAGCCTGTTAATCATATTATAGACTGCGCCTATCTATGTGTTTGATACTTACTGTTAAGAATTACTTGTTTGCCTTAACTTAAATATCTACTTGTTTGTTTAACTGCTTTGCTGCTGCAACAGCGGGTTACAATGATGTTAATAACTACTTTTCAGCATCCAATTGAAACTCTTTAATTCCTTGTTTGTTTAACTGGTTTGCTGTTATAACTCCCAGTTGAGATGTTTTGCTAACTTCAACTTTTCTGAATCCAATCGGAACTTTAATGGCAAAACAGGTTAGCCCAAGATCAAAGAGCGAGGTCCCCATGGACGTTGCATCATCCCACAGCAGTGGCACCGGCCCAATCGTGCATTACGAATTGCCAACTGTTGATGCTCTAGAGGCTAAACTAGTGGTAGAAAGAGATTCTGGTTCTGCACTTAGAGATGAAGTTGACATGTTGAGGAAGCAAACAACACAATCACAAGCAGTACTCAAGACAATCATTAAATATTTGGTGGATTTCAAAACGAAGCAAGCTGAGACTGACCAGATTGTTAAGGTCCTGAAGGAAAAAAAAGGAAATTAAATTCCTACTTGGTAAATCATATGTGAAATGTTCTTTCCATAGTTGAATAACCTTTGTGTTGTCTGTTCATGTAATCAATCAAACCATTTGTTTTAGAGATGATGTAATAATTGTTTTTTGTTTTTGTTTTTTGTTTGTAATTTTATTTGAGCACAAGTCTGTATTAATTGATAAGACTCGGAGATATTTCATTTGGATTGCTGTGCCAGACCTACAAATATGCCAATCGGGCTGAATGTGCATTCAGCAATAGTAGTATAGATGGACCATAAGTGGCACGCATCGGAAAGGGCCAAGATGCTGGCTAAAAAAAGGATGTTGTTGTAGCCAAAAAAAGTACAGCGGCCTGGCTTATGTATGTTATTTGATATTATTGATCCATATACTCTATAAGTGTTTATATGTCTGTTAGTTCCGTACATTCTTGGTTGATTGACTAGGTATTTGAATCTTGATACATCGCTTGTGTACATATCTAAATGGGAGTACACATTATGTTGCGCATGACATTTGAGTTGGACATGAAGTGTTCCAAATATTTGAATTCACCTTAAATTGGATTCTAGTTTCTGAATTTGAGTATCGGCATTTGTAAACCATATTCATATATGACAGTGGAATACATCTTTGTCGTCGTTTTGAAGATATATAAAAACACATAGAATGATTTATAAAGATTCATATAGGAATACAAAATGGATTCAAATTTAGTTGCCAGGGTAAACGTGGATGCTTATTGTCCCAAAATTCGAAAGAAACAACAAAATGTCCACTCCCACATCGGCTGCCCGAAGCCAAGTGTTTGGGAGATGGAAATTACTGTCTACCCATTACACGAACAATCCATCGGCCCGATTTCCACTGCTCTAAATAGGGGTAGGTTAGTAACTTCAATTAGACGTGACACGACCGCCTCTGAGCCCGTTCTGACACGGTGGGCGTCAAACATGGGTGGCAAAACTCATTTGATTCAAGCTCGTCTGAAAGACCTCTGTTTCTCCCTCCATTCCCCATTCATACACGGTGGGCAGCAAAACACCCTCTCCTCGTCCGAAATAGATGTAGGCTAATATTTTAAATAGGGGCAAATGTGTAACTTCCATCAGACGTGACACAACCGCCCTACCTGTCAGCCCCGTTCATACACCGTGTGTGACAACCGTGGGCGGCAAAACACCCTCTCCTCGCCCGAAATTGATGTAGGCTAATATTTTAAATAGGGCCAGATGTGTAACTTCCATAAGACGTGACACAACCGCCCTACCTGTTAGCCCCCTTCATACACCGTGGGTGCCAACCGTGGGCGGCAAAACACCCTCTCCTCGCCCGAAATAGTTACCGACAAATATTTGGGAGATGCGAGATTACCGTCCTATCCCCAACCGACAAGACGTCCAAATTTGAAATGGGGGATAAGTTCGTAACTTTCCCATATTTCAGACAGGCGTGTCCCAAAAATATGGTTCCCCGTACCTCTCCCTCCATTTTCCCATTCATACACCGTCCGTGCTAGAACACCCCACTCCCACACCAGCCTCCGTCCGCCACCCCATCCATCACCGCCGTCCTCCACCACATCCATCGCCACCGTCCTCCACCATGCCGGAGCGCCTACCAAGACCGCGTCGTCCACTGCTAGAGATGGACGTTTCTCATCCACGGCGACGGACCAATATCCTTGCATCGTGTCCTCTTGCTTCATCGGCTCCGTCGTTCTCTTTGCCGGGGCCGCTCACACGACCTTCTCTTCCACCGCAACGGTACTTATCCCCCGATGCACCCGTCTTCCGTCACAGATCTGCTTCAATGCCACCGGATCTCAACCAGAAAATAGATCTTAACTTGGTTACTCTACTTTCTTTTTAGCTCTTAGAATTTAGTTCTTAGTTCGAAGCAAACAATGGATGCTAAATATCATTTCTCCGGTTTGCAGCTTCAAATCTGCCATGTCACAGCCATAATACGGTTTAATTGATCATGCTTAGGGTTTAATTGATCATGTTGGTTCTGTGGTGGTTTCTTTAATAGAAATCAGAGGGGAAACCCTCTTTTGCTAAAAAATATATGCTTAGATTTCCCCCTTTTATGATCACTATACGATTAGAATACATGCTTCGTGTCATAATAACGCTGCTCCACCCATCAAGCTAAACAAGCTTAGTTGTTCAAATACGAATCTGATATTATTAAAACAGAGTTGTTTAATTGGTCAGCTAAATGTTCCTAAATTAGTTTCGAAAATGCATGTTCGCTGCTCGGGTGTGTATCTCTGTGTGTGGTCTGGTCAGCATGGTTGGGGAGGTGAACTTTGCATATGCAGGGGTTTATAGGGAGACACTCTCCGAGTTGAAACCGCAATGCATTCCATAGATAATCTGACTACTTTTTATGTTTTCATGAATCTCAGATTCTGAACAACATCATAATGATTATGAGCTTGCGCGCATGAAAAGAATAAAGCAGAATAATGCCATGGCTATCAAACTTGGCATTAAGGGACTGAAATCAAGTATGGATGCAATGCAATGCAAACACTCTCCACCTACAGATTCATGCTCAGAATATGATCCTAACAGTGATTCTGAGCTAGAGGGAGACCTAAGTCAATGTAGCTCCCTAGTGGAGGAGTCAGAGGAAGATGCCCTATCTTATTCACCCATCAAGGTACTTGCTCTAACTTTCCAAGGTTACATTGCTCGCACATATCTTGCAACTGATGCTTTGCATTGCTTCTACTTTGTTGAACTGCCATTAGCTTAGTTTACACACCGTGTATGTGAATACGCCCTGCCTATCCATTTTCAGTACATATTCCATCTGTCATCATACCATATTTATCCATTCAAATGATGTTCTTGTGTATCAGACATTCAAAAGGAAGAGGGCGATTCCTGATCGTGGAGGAGCACAAGCAAAGTATTTAGAAAAGGTAGTGGCACCTGATAAATCAAATAGCCCATTAGGTGTGGTTGCAATATCACCTGACCCACAAAATACCCCAACTCTAGTAGACTCTAGCCCTACTACACTGGTCATTTCTGATGCCCCAACTCAGCAGACCCCAACTGCAGTAAACAGTATGATTATGCCAGTTGACATACCACCAGTTGTACGACGCAAAACCCCCATTCCAGCAAAGAGTACACAAAATCCAGTTGCCAAATCCCTTTTCGAACCAGAGAGAGCCCCAATTGCAGAAAATAGGACCCCTATTCCATTTCTTCCCAGTTTAGAAGACAAAGCTTATGTTGTTGTCAGGAATTTTGTGCGCATCTTTCCTTCATGGAAAGACTATACCGCAGACACAGAACAATTTCCAGTCTTCATCCGCAACTTACGTGTAAGTAATGTACTAATGTTATTCATGGTCATTACTGCATATGTTTCTGCTGACAGAAGACACAATATTTCATTCTTTTAAATAGGCGAGGCGCAAACTGGATTGTGATGACGAGCAAGGGTTGGTTGCACTTTTCAAGCACTCGTTGATGAAGTATCGTTGCTACCTGAGGCAAGCGCACTTCGATGGCAAGCCTCTGAATGAAATTTCTGTAAATTCTCCGGTGCTACATTTATCCGACGGTGAGTAGAATAATCTTGTTACACATTGGTCTCGGCTGCAGCGTAAGGTACTGTCTATGATATCACATCACAATTTGAACTACATTTCTGCATTTGCCTTAATGTCTCACTTGTACGAAAACTGTTAGCAGATGAACATTCATTCTCAAGGGACCACAGAATCTCGCAACTATACTACACACTGCATTGCTCTTGTGAGTACCTCTTGCCATGTATGACCATACTTACTTTCATAGCTGTTTGATTATGTAGCATCACTGCACATGTTAGCCTCGTAATCGTCCATTTGGTGGACATTATAAGATCCGTATGGACTCTTACATAAATTTAGAATCAACCCAATGCTTTTGAAGAGGTTTAGCTCTGCAGTCCTCTTGTAAGGACTGAACGTGGCCTATCACTGTACTTACATTAACAGCTACTCCCTCCGTCCCATAATATAAGAATGTTTTGTACAGTACACCAGTGTTCAAAACACTCTTGTATTATGGGAAGAGGGATTGGTTCATTTTGTAGCATTATGCATCTTATCTCCCTCGCCCACCATTTACTAAAAAAGATCAGATCTATATTTAATCTTACCAACAAGTAGAATACACAGACAATGCCAGTGCAGAAGTGTAGCCCATTGCTCTTGTCAGTACATTTTGTCCTGTAACGCTTGTACTTCCAGGGATTGGTAGTTGATTATGTAGCATCAATCTGCATCTTATCTTCATTATCCTCTATCCCTTCCAGTATTATCATATCTATAATTACTCTCTACAAAATGTAGAGTACATGCAATGCTTATGAAGAAGATTCTGTACTGAAATTCTTGAGTTATCCTTCCCTTTCCATGGA
This sequence comes from Triticum dicoccoides, assembly GCF_002162155.2. Classification (NCBI taxonomy): domain Eukaryota; kingdom Viridiplantae; phylum Streptophyta; class Magnoliopsida; order Poales; family Poaceae; genus Triticum; species Triticum dicoccoides. Next base: position 121,428,783 of record NC_041386.1, on the reverse strand, counting down.
GAAGGGCATTATAAAACTGGTATTAACTGTTAATGTAAGTCAGTCCTTCTAAAGCCTTTATCCTCAACTGTTGTTTAATTTGCTCATACTCCCTATCATTTACTGCTGTTTAGTTTGCTGTTTCTACCAAAATGCATGTTCGTAAGAACCGTAAGTTCTAAGTTTTACTTGTAAAACCAAATTCCTATTCATACCATGCACATTAGTTAATACTCCCTATATGTATGCTTGTTTTTGTGGATCTATAATCCAGTGTGTGGTGAAGCAGCCCACGTTTGCAGCTTGTCATCTCCTGTTTTATCTTACTGATGTGGCTGATGATATGAACAACATGCCATGCACATTATCCAAGATAGATACAATGATTTTCTTTGCCCTTCATATATGCTTGTTATGTTGACATGGTAATCCAGTAGTGTGGTGAAGCTCCCCGCATTATGAACAATGCCAAATTATGCTATTGATATTTTGAACATACTCTTTATTTTCCAATTTGAAATTGGATAGAATTGACAGAACAGTTATCATCTTTGTTTATACACGTGCAAAACCTGTCATGTCTCTACTTTGTTTCAGGGTGATATGCCTGATGGCATGCACAAGTCTGCTGAAGGCTGTGAGACAAACCCAACATATATTGCAGCAAAGAAGGCAAAACATCTTGAAGATAGCGAGACAACCCCAAAGTCTTGTCTTGATGTAGTGTTCAAGTTACTTGAGACTAACAGTCAAACAAGCTCGCAGAATTCGTTGTCTGAATCAGTTCGACTTCTTCAGTCCCAAGTTCTAGCAGAAAGGCATTCTGCAACTCAACTTCGACTTGAAGTCCTATCTCTAAGAAAGATTGCGGAGAACACCAATGAGAACCTCATCGCTAAACAGCTACACCTGGAAGCTATGACCGACATGCTAGGCTGGTCTCACAGCCTTGCTCAGCAGCTTGCGCAGCAGTTCCCCCACAAAGCTAACCTTTCTTGAACTGTCTTGGAAGTGGTCTCGATTCAGTATTATTTTGTTACGCTGCAATGGTGCCCAGTTTTTGTAATATGCTTCTTCATTGCGCTTTATGATCACTGGTGGCAAACTTTGATGCCCAGTGGATGTAATATACCTTAAATCCTTTAATGTGTAGTGTTGGTTTATTCTTAGTTACTATGCCGTAATTTCTTTATTGTATAGAGTAGGTTTGTTCTTAATTCCTACTAGTTATGCAGCAGCCCGAAATGAACCCCGGCCCATGATTGTGCGAATCAAATCACAGGTTTTTAACAGGCCAAAATTGTCTGGGTCCTTGTTTGGCCCAATCAGATATCGGCTGCGAGCAGGCCGGATGCAAACCGGGTCATAGTTAGGCCCAACTATATGACGGGCTTTTAACAGGCTGAAATTAATATAGGGCCGAAATGTTAAACGGGCTGTTAACAGGCCAAACTAATATCAGGCCGAATTACTAAGTGGGCCTTTAGCAAGTGGGCCCAAAAGCATAGTGTCCAGTTGACGGGCCGAATCTGATATGGGCCATAATTGAGCCCAAAGCCTCTTAAAGGGCCGAGAATGCGGTAGGCTTTTAACAGGCTGGATCTCATATGGGCCACTATTAGGCCCGGAGCATGGCAGGCCATTAATGGACCGGATCAAATATGGGCCGACATTTGGCCCAAAACATGGCAGCCAGTTAATGGGCCGGCCAACTAGGGTCCTCAAAATCTTGTGGGCCTACAGCTGGGCCGGTCCATTAATGTTGGTGAAATCTCGTGGGCTTTTAGCTGGGCCGGCCCATTATGACCCGCAAGAATCTTGTGGGCCTTTACCTGGGCCGGCCCATTATGGCACACAAAAATCTTGTGGGCCTTTACCTGGGCCGGCCCATTATGGCCCGCAAAATCTTGTGGGTCTTTAGCTGGGCCAGCCCATTATGGTCCGCAAAATCTCGTGGGCCTTTAGTTGGGCCGACCCATTATGGTCCGCAAAATCTTGTGGGCCTTTAGTTGGGCCGGCCCATTTAAACTTGTTGGGTCGTGCCACGTGTCGACGTATCATAGGCGCCTTCTGTCCAGTGAGTGGATGACATCTGTCCCGACGATGAGCCGACACGTGTTTCCTCTAGCCAATGATGATTTTACACGTGGAAAATCCCCATTGGTCGGGGCTATTAATGGGTTATCGGATCCAAAACCCGACCCGATAGCTTAACGGCGTTCCGTTACGGTGGATGCCACGTGTCGGTCACCCTTGACGAAAGCACTTCTGTGACGCGCGATTTATCGTCATGGAAGTGGACACTTCCGTGATGATAATTTTGGTAATGTCATGGAACACTTCTACGACAGCACAGGTATGACTATCTTGATTCTGTCATAAATTTGTCATGCATGTACATGCATGACAAAAAAAGCGACCTACTGTGACAAACACGCATCATCACGGAAGTGTATTTTTTTGTAGTGTTGATCGAATCACTGATGTTGTTGAGTCTAGAACAAAATGTTTTGAGTCTTAGGATTATATATATCGGAGAGTAGGATTCTTTTTACTTCTCAGTCCCTTCGTCGCTCTGGTGAGGCCTCTTGACGTAGAAGTTTTGACTCTTCTCTCCTCAAATTTCATGAAAAAAAATTAGGATCACGCGGGTATCTTGGAATCGTTCTGATGGTTTTGTGACGAGAACATTGTTCTTGGTGCCTCCTGACATTTAGGGGTTGTGGAAGTGTCTCGGGGAGTTGAGCTCCAAGGTGTTGTCGTCACAATTTTATCGTTGCAGTTCTGGAATACCTGAGTTTGCATACATCGAAAATCTCTTTTATGCAGTTGTTGGTGAGATAACCACGACGCCACCCAGTACTGGGGCGGGAATTCGGGAGTATTGCCATAACTCGTATAACGGATGCTTTCGGAGGTTGAGGTAAATGATTTCCGAAGGTTTCTTGGTTATGTGTTGAAGGATGGATACAGCTGGATGTAGAATTTGTTAGTTTTGGGTGAGATATTATGCTTCCCCTATATCCCCAACACCTGATTGCATAACCAGAAAGTTTCAGGAGTTTCATTGGTGGGAATTCAAGTAGCTCTAGTATTTCTTCCCGCAGATATTTGGTTTGTGATTGGGTAATCCTTACCACTTATTTGTTCATATCCATACCTTGTTGCTTTATTCATCTACCTTTATCTAAGTGGTTTCTCAACTTAATGGACGTGTGATGATTTACTTTGGAATTCATTCGTTCATCCTTGTTCGAATGTTAAGACTATATGTTGCAATTTCGATCCATTGATTCAGCTTGAATATATGTCTTTCAAAATTCTAACGGATGTCAACCTCTTCAGGATGGCTCCCCCAACGCGCCAGAATCCGGACCGCAGTGATGGGGATCAGTCGAACCCTCGGCCACTACCTCCACCTTCGGAGGCATGGCAAGCTATCATGGCAGGCACCAACGCCAATACTCAGATGCTATTGCAACTCTTGCAAGAGTGCAACCAAGGTCAAGGCAACCAAGGAAATCAAGGTCAAGGCAACAATTAGCCTCAGTTTGCTACCCTCAACCAGTTCCTCGCAAACCAGCCGAAATCCTTCAGCAACTGTGTCGAGGCCACAGACGTCGACGATTGGCTCGTGGACATTTGCAAACATTTTGAATGTAGCAATGTCATACCTAAGGACTTTGTCAAGTTTGCTTTGTTTCAACTCAAGGATCAAGCTGCTGAGTGGTATCAACAATACAGAGATTCCATAGGAGGTTGTGTGATTACCTGGGATGATTTCCGCCGAGACTTCAAAGCTCATCACATTCCACCAAGCATTGCTGAGAGCAAGCATGAGGAGTTCCGCAATCTCAAGCAAGGCAGCATGTCTATGTATCAATACAATATCCAGTTTCAGAAACTTGCTCGCTTTGCTAAATAAGAGTTCCTGATGAAAAGAGTATGATATATCAATTCAGAGGTGGCCTCAGAGAGGATCTGCAGTTAGCTCTCGTGCTTCTCGAGCCGACCAAGTTTGATCAATTCTACAACATGGCACTAAAGCAAGAAGCTGCTCACCTCAAGTGTGACACATCTAAGAAGAGAATCAGGGACGCAGTTCAACCTTCTTCCTCACAAGTGGCAGCTAAGCAACAGAAGTTCTGGTTGCCTCCTCCTTCTCCGTTTCGTCAGCCCTACCAACAGAAGAGCAAAGGTGGCAATGGATCTTCCCACCCACCCAACCCAGTCTATTAGAACAAAGCTCAGTCTCATACTCCAAGGTCAAGTGCTCCTTGATAACCCACAAGTATAGGGGATCGCAACAGTTTTCGATAAGTAAAAGTGTCGAACCCAACGAGGAGCTAAAGGTAGAACAAATATTCCGCAAGTTCTATCGACCACCGATACAACTCTACGCACGCTTGACGTTCACTTTACCTAGAACAAGTATGAAACTAGAAGTACTTTGTAGGTGTTGTTGGATAGGTTTGCAAGATAATAAAGATTACATAAATAAAAAGTAGGGGTTGTTTAGATAAAGAAACAATAAAGTAAATATAGTGAGTGTGGAAAAGTGGTGGTAGGAGTTACGAAATTGCCCCTAAGCAATTGACTACTTTACTAGACCGATAGCAAGTATTATGTGGGAGAGGCCACTGCTAGCATGTCATCCCTGACATGGAATTCTATGCACTTATGATTGGAACTATTAGCAAGCATCCACAACTACTAATGTTTATTAAGGTAAAACCCAACCATAGGATTAAGATATATTGGTCCCCCTTCAATCCCGTATGCATCAATTTCTATGCTAGGTTGAAGCTTCTGCCACTCTTGCCCTCCAATACATAGTCCTATCAACATACAACTAACCCTAGGGTGTGATCTACGCGCGCAATCATATGATGGGAACCAAAGGACAGCAACATAACCACAAGAAAATTAAATCAATCATAGCAATTCATCAACCACCGATAGGACAACGAAAATCTACTCAGACATCATAGGATGGCAACACATCATTGGATAATAATATGAAGCATAAAGCACCATGTTCAAGTAGAGGGTACAGCGGGTTGCGGGAGAGTGGACCGCTGTAGATAGAGGGGGGGAAGGTGATGGAGATGTTGGTGAAGATGGTGGAGGTGTTGGTGTAGATCGCGGTGATGATGATGGCCCCCAGTGGCACTCCGGTGCCACCGAAAGTGAGGGGGAGAGAGCCCCCCTCCTTCTTCTTCTTCCTTGACCTCCTCCCTAGATGGGAGAATGGTTTCTCCTCTGGTCCATGGCCTCCATGGTACGGGAGGGGCGAGAGCCCCTCCGAGATTGGATCTGTCTCTCTGTCTCTCTCTGTTTCTGCGTTCTCTCCTGGCTCTGTTTCACCGTTTCGTATATATATGGAGATCCGTAACTCCGATTGGCCTGAAACCTTCGCCGTGATTTTTTTTCCGACTATTAGCTTTCTTGCGGCAAAAGAAGAGCGTCAACCGCCTTACGGTGGGCTCACGAGGGTAGGGGGCGCGCCCTAAGGGGGTGCGCCCCCTGCCTCGTGACCACCTCGGGCACTGGTTCGCGTTGATTTTCCTTCCAAATTTTCCATATTTTACAAAAATAAGCTCCGTCTGTTTTTATCCCGTTTGGACTCCGTTTGATATGGATATTCTGCGAAACCAAAAATATGCAACAGACAGGAACTGGCACTGGGCACTGGATCAATATGTTAGTCCGAAAAATAATATAAAAAGTTGCCAAAAAGTATATGAAAGTTGAATAATATTGGCATGGAACAATAAAAAATTATAGATACGACGAAGACGTATCAGCATCCCCAAGCTTAATTCCTGCTTGTCCTCGAGTAGGTAAATGATAAAAAAGATAATTTTTGATGTGGAATGCTACCTAACATAATCTTGATCATATGTCTAATCATGGCATGAATATTAAGACACGAGTGATTCAAAGCAATAGTCTATCCTTCGACATAAAAATAATAACACTTCAAGCATACCAACCAAGCAATTATGTCTTATTGAAATAACATAGCCAAAGAAAGCTCATCCCTACAAAATCATATAACATGGCTATGCTCCATATTCACCACACAAAGCATTCACATCATGCACAACCCCGATGACAAGCCAAGCAATTGTTTCATACTTTTGACGTTCTCAAACCTTTTCAACTTTCACGCAATACATGAGCGTGAGCCATGGACATGGCACTATAGGTGGAATAGAATATGATGGTGGAGAAGACAAAAAGGAGAAGATAGTCTCACATCAACTAGGCGTATCAACGGGCTATGGAGATGCCCATCAATAGATATCAATGTGAGGGAGTAGGGATTGCCATGCAACGGATGCACTAGAGCTATAAGTATATGAAAGCTCAAATTGAAACTAAGTGGGTGTGCATCCAACTTGCTTGCTCATGAAGACCTCGGGCATTTGAGGAAGCCCATCATCGGAATATACAAGCCAAGTTCTATAATGAAAATTCCCACTAGTATATGAAAGTGTTAACTCAAGAGACTCTCTATATGAAGAACATGGTGCTACTTTGAAGCACAAGTGTGGTAAAAGGATAGTAACATTGCCCCCTTTTTTCTTCTTTTTTTGTGGGCTTCTTTGGCCCCCCTTTTTTTTATTTAGGCTTCTTTGGCCTCTCCCCTTTTTTTTGGCAATGCTCTAATAAGATCATCACACTTTTATTTACTTACAACTCAATATTACAACTCGATACTATAACAAAGATATGAATCTATATGAGTGCCTCTGGCGGTTTACCGGGATGTGCAATGATCTAGCGTAGCAATGACATCAAAAAACGGACAAGCCATGAAAACATCATGCTAGCTATCTTACGATCATGCAAAGCAATATGACAATGAATGCTCAAGTCATGTATATGATGATGATGGAAGTTGCATGGCAATATATCTCAGAATGGCTATGGAAATTCCATGATAGGTAGATATGGTGCCTGTTTTGAGGAAGGTATATGGTGGGTTTATCGTATCGGCGAAAGTTGCACGGTACTAGAGAGGCTAGCAATGATGGAAGGGTGAGAGTGCGCATAATTCCTGGACTCAACATTAGTCATAAAGAACTCACACACTTATTGCAAAAATCTATTAGCCATCAAAAAAAGTACTACGCGCATGCTCCTAGGGGGATAGATTGGTAGGAAAAGACCATCGCTCGTCCCCGACCGCCACTCATAAGGAAGACAATCAATAAACACCTCATGCTCCGACTTCGTTACATGACGGTTCACCATACGTGCATGCTACGGGACTTGCAAACCTCAACACAAGTATTTCTCAATTTCACAATTACTCGACTCGCACGACTCTAGTATCACCATTTTTATATCGCAAAACTATTGCAAGGAATCAAACATATCATATTCAGCGATCTACAAGTTTATGTAGGATTTTATGACTAACCATGTGAATGACCAGTTCCTGTCATCTCTTTAAATAGATATAAGTGAAGCAAGAGAGTTTAATTCTTTCTACAAAAGATATGCCCGTGCTCTAACAAATATAAGTGAAGCAAAAGAGCATTCTACAAATTGCGGTTGTCTATGTAAAGAGAAACATGCAATCCAAACTTCAAATGATATAAGTGAAGCACATGAAGCATTCTATAAAGCCATACTCAAAGAATATAAGTGAAGTGCAAAGAGCATTCTATAAATCAACCAAGGACTATCTCATACCAGCATGGTGCATAAAAAGAAGAATGAAAACTAAATGCAAAATACGCTCCAAGATTGCACATACTGCATGAACGAAACGAATCTGAAAACATACCGATATTTGTTGAAGAAAGAGGGGATGCCTTCCCAGCATCCCCAAGCTTAGATGCTTGAGTCTCCTTGAATATTTACTTGGGGTGCCTCGGGCATCCCCAATCTTGAACTCTTGCCTCTCTTCCATCTTCTCACATCGAAACCTTCTCAATCATCGAACACTTCATCCACACAAAACTTCAACAGAGAACTCGGTAAGATCCATTAGTATAATAAAGCAAATCACTACTCTAAGTACTGCTGCAAACCAATTCATATTTTGTTGTTTCATATTGTCTACTGTAATATAACTTTTTCATGGCTTAATCCACTGATATAAATTTGATAGTTTCATCAAAACAAGCAAATTGTGCATCAGAAAACAGAATCTGTCTAAAACAGAACAGTCTGTAATAATATTAACATTCACCATACTTCTGATACTTGAAAACTTATACCAAAAATAGGAAAAATAAAAAATTTGTATAGGAATACAGTGCAAAAAGAATCAGAACCATTTGACGTTCCAGCTAAAAAAGTAAAATCGCGCACTACAGCCAAAGTTTCTGTCCTGCACCGTACAAACCATCAAGCAAATGTAAACATCCTAAAGGCAAACCTTGGCACATTATTTTTATAATACAATGGAATTGTACAAGAGGATAATTATTTTTATTGAAAAGTTTCTGTAATTAAGATTCACAAAGTTCCCATGGGCATGAACAAAGTTCAAGGACGTCCCCCACTTTCACAATGCTCGTCTCTCTCACTTTCACTTTTCTTTTAGAAAAAGTTTTGGGTTCCCCTCTTTATTTTTGTTGTTTTTAATCTATATGAAAGCACTCAACAGAAATAAATGACTCTCTAAAACTTCCGGGTTGTCTCCCTGGCAGCGCTTTCTTTAAAGCCGTTAAGCTAGGCATATAGTGCTCAAGTAGTGAATCCACCCGGATCCCAAGGTATATCAAAGTCAATTTCAGATAGCAATGATTTGGCATTTAGTAGTGAGCACAAAGCAACATATATCAAGCAATGGCGAAGTCTAACTCTCTTTCTATGCATCGGCATGTCATAAAAGAACAATTCATGCACACCTAGTAAAGGCCAATGCATAGTATAAACAATTTCTTGCAATTTTATCGTATTGGAAACATAGAGAGGTGGAGATATCGTTCCTCTCTCATAATAATTGCAAGTAGGAGCAGCAAGCACATGCATATTATATATATCAAAATCATCATGTGCAATGGTAAAAGGCAACCCATCAATATAATCCTTAATAAGTGCAAACTTCTCCGATATAGTGTAGTTGGGAGAATTCAAAAAGATAATAGGACTATCATGCGTGGGTGCAATAGCAACAATTTCTTTTTTATCATAAGGAACTATAGCAAGTTCATCTCCATAAGCATAATTCATATTGGCATCTTGGCCACAAGCATAGCAAGCATCATCAAAAAGGGATATTTCAAGAGAATCAATGGGATCATAATAGTCATCATAGCAATCATCCTCCGGTAAGCACGAAGGGAAATTAAACAATGTATGAGTTGAAGAGTTACTCTCATTAGAAGGTGGGCACGGGTAGCTAATCCGCTCTTCCTCCTTTTGTTCTTCGCTCTCCTCCTCATCTTTTTCATCCAATGAGCTCACAGTTTCATCAATTTCTTCTTCCATAGACTCCTGCAAAATATTAGTCTCTTCTTGGACAGTGGAGTAGTACTCAATATATGGTTCAACATAGGCATTAGAAGCATAATTATCATAGCAATATTTAAGTATGTCAAAATTTTTAGATTGGTAAAGAGTAGCATCATACTTTTCAATCAAAGAAGCAATTTCATAAGCACCCTTAAAAGCAACAAATTCTTCAATTTGTTGAACATCATAGTAACTATAAACACCCTTAGCGTACGAAGATACGATTCCATTATCAATAAACTCACATTGGTAGGGAAGGTGTTTCTTAGGGTTTTTAGAACAACAAGTAAAATCATATATATAACATAAATTCCAAGCATAGCATTGCAACCGATGGATTTGATCCAATAAACATTTCCCTCTTTCAGATATACGGTGTCGCACATAACAAGCATGCTCATCTAAAGATTTTCCCTCAACTAAGCTAGTTGGGGTTTCAGCACGAGCACATAGGGATCAAAGATGATCCAAGTAATAAGCTTCAGCAGTGGGATAGATTTTGAGTGGTTCTTCAACCATTGGTTTAGTAGGTACAACTATTTTTTTTGGTATTTTGCATTTCCTACCCATAAATAAAGATAGAAAACAACTAAGAACAGCAAATAAAAACTACTTAATGATAAAGCAAACAAGCACACACGAGAATATTCACCCCACGCTATTGCTCCCCGGCAACGGCGCCAGAAAAAGGTCTTGATAACCCACAAGTATAGGGGATCGCAACAGTTTTCGATAAGTAAAAGTGCCGAACCCAACGAGGAGCTAAAGGTAGAACAAATATTCCCTCTATCGACCACCGATACAACTCTACGCACGCTTGATGTTCGCTTTACCTAAAACAAGTATGAAACTAGAAGTACTTTGTAGGTGATGTTGGATAGGTTTGCAAGATAATAAAGATTACATATATAAAAAGTAGGGGCTGTTTAGATAAAGAAACAATAAAGTAAATATAGCGAGTGTGGAAAAGTGGTGGTAGGAGTTGCGAAATTGCCCCTAAGCAATTGACTACTTTACTAGACCGATAGCAAGTATTATGTGGGAGAGGCCACTGCTAGCATGTCATCCCTGACATGGAATTCTATGCAGTTATGATTGGAACTATTAGCAAGCATCCGCAACTACTAATGTTCATTAAGGTAAAACCCAACCATAGCATTAAGATATATTGGTCCCCCTTCAATCCCGTATGCATCAATTTCTATGCTAGGTTGAAGCTTATGTCACTCTTGCCCTCCAATACATAGTCCTATCAACATACAACTAACCCTAGGGTGTGATCCACGTGCGCAATCATATGATGGAGACCAAAGGACAGCAACATAAACACAAGCAAATTAAATCAATCATAGCAATTCATCAACCACCGATAGGACAATGAAAATCTACTCAGACATCATAGGATGGCAACACATCATTGGATAATAATATGAAGCATAAAGCACCATGTTCAAGTAAAGGGTACAGCGGGTTGTGGGAGAGTGGACCGCTGTAGATAGAGGGGGGAAGGTGATGGAGATGTTGGTGAAGATGGCGGAGGTGTTGGTGTAGATCGCGGTGATGATGATGGCCCCCGGTGGCACTCCGGTGCCACCGGAAGCGAGGGGGAGAGAGCCCCCCTCCTTCTTATGATTCCTTGACCTCCTCCCTAGATGGGAGAAGGGTTTCCCCTCTGGTCCATGACCTCCATGGCACGGGAGGGGCGAGAGCCCCTCCAAGATTGGATCTGTCTCTCTGTCTCTCTCTGTTTCTGCGTTCTCTCCTGGCTCTGTTTCACCGTTTCGTATGTATATGGAGATCCGTAACTCCGATTGGCCTGAAACCTTCGCCGTGATTTTTTTCTGAATATTAGCTTTGTTGCGGCAAAAGAAGAGCGCCAACCGCCTTACGGTGGGCTCATGAGGGTAGGGGGCGCGCCCTAAGGGGGGGCGTCCCCCTGCCTCGTGACCACCTCAGGCACTGGTTCGCGTTGATTTTCCTTCCGAATTTTCCATATTTTCCAAAAGTAAGCTCTGTCCGTTTTTATCCCGTTTGGACTCCGTTTGATATGGATATTCTGCGAAACCAAAAACATGCAACAGACAGGAACTGGCACTGAGCACTGGATCAATATGTTAGTCCCAAAAATAATATAAAAGGTTGCCAAAAAGTATATGAAAGTTGAATAATATTGGCATGGAACAATCAAAAATTATAGATACGACGGAGACGTATCACTCCTTACCATCGGCCGCTCTCAGGGGTTACTTGCAACAAGTGTCAACAAAAAGGGCACTATGCAAACAAATGCTTCAACCAAAGGCGCCTTCCGCCTCCTCCTCCTCCTGTGAGATCTTCCAGCAATGCAGTGGTCAAGCATAATTCCAAGTTTGCAAAGGTCAACATGATGAACGCAGCTCGGGCAGAGGACTCTTCAGAGGTGATCATGGGTAATCTTCCTGTTAATGACTTTCCTGCAAAAGTTATTTTTGACACTGATGCATTGCTTAGTTTAATATTGTTACACCCACAATGCGGTTATATCTCCCACGTGTCGGGGCACGACTTAGAGGCATAGCCGCATGGTAGGCTTGTCGCAAGAGGGGTAATCTTCACACATCCCATGTACTGAATAAGAGAGGGATAAAGTGTTGGCTTACAATTGCCACTTCACACAATACATAAAAAAATCATACATCATCCAAAGCACAATCAAGGTCTGACTATGGAACCAAACTAAAGGAAGACAACCCCAAATACCTAGATCCCCGATCGTCCCAACTGGGCTCCACTACTGATCAATAGGAAACGAAATAAGACAACGATCAAGATCTTCATTGAGCTCCCTCTTGAGCTTGGTTGCGCCACCTGCAGTGGGATCATCGGCACCTGCAACTGTTTGGAAGTATCCGTGAGTCACGAGGACTCAGCAATCTCACACCCGCGAGATCAAGACTATTTAAGCTTATGGGTAGGATGAGGTAGTGAGGTGGAGCTGCAGCAAGCACTAAGCAAAATATGGTGGCTAACATACGCAAATAAGAGCGAGAAGAGAAGCAATGCAACGGTCATGAACTAGAAGTGATCAAGAAGTGATCCTGAAACTACTTACGCACAATCATAACACAAGAACCGTGTTCACTTCCCGGACTTCGCTGAAAAGAGACAATCACGGCTACACATGCGGTTGATGCATTTTAATTAAATCAAGTGTCAAGTTCTCTACAACCGGATAATAACAAATTCCCATCTGCCACATAACCACGGGCACCGCTCTCGAAAGTTTATACCCCGCAGGGGTGTCCCAACTTAGCCCATCACAAGCTCTCACGGTCAAGGATATTCCTTCTCCCGGGAAGACCCGATCAGTCTCGGAATCCCGGTTACAAGACATTTCGACAATGGTAAAACAAGACCAGCAAGACCGCCTGATGCGCCGACATCCCGATAGGAGCTGCACATATCTCGTTCTCAGGGCAACACTGAATGAACACTACATACAGCTAAAACCAACCCTCAAGTTTCCCCAAGGTGGCGCTGCAAGTGGATCTGGTTCGGACCAACACTTAGAGAAGCACTGGCGCGACTCCCAAGGGAAAAGTTATAGGTTGTTAGGCAAATGTAAAACCAAGGTTGGGCCTTGCTGGAGGAGTTTTATTCAAAGCGAACTGTCAAGGGGTTCCCATAACACCCAACCGCGTAAGGAACGCAAAATTAACACCGGTATGACGGAAACTAGGGCGGCAAGAGTGGAACAAAACACCAGGCATAAGGCCGAGCCTTCCACCCTTTACCAAGTATATAGATGCATTAAAGTAAATAAGAGATAATGATGATATCCCAACAAAATCCATGTTCCAACATGGAATAAACTTTATCTTCACCTGCAACTAACAGCGCTATAAGAGGGGCTGAGCAAAAGCGGTAACATAGCCAAACAACGGTTTGCTACGAAGGTGGGTTAGAGGCTTGACATGGCAATATGGGAGGCATTTTATAGCAAGTGGTAGGTAGCGCGACATAGGAATAGAGCGAACAACTAGCAAGCAAAGATAGAAGTGATTTCGATGGTATGGTCATCTTGCCTGAGATCCCGCAAGGAAGAAGAACGAGTCCATGAAGAAGACAAACGGACGTAGACGAACGAATCCTCACAACTCCGGAACGAAACCGAAGCTAACGAGAGAAGCAACCCGGAAAGAAGCAAACAACCTAGTAAACACCCATCACATAAACATGGCATGATGCACAACCAAGTATGATGCATGTCCGGTTTAAAGAGGCATGGCATGGCAAAGTGCACAAACAATAGTACAAATTAAGTGGAGCTCAATATGCAACGAGTTCCATATTGACGGAACACCACATGACTTATTTAGTTCTCTCCCATTTATGTACTCAACAATATTAAATGTTGGTTAGTGATATGTCTCCGTCGTATCTACTTTTCCAAACACTTTTGCCCTTGTTTTGGACTCTAACTTGCATGATTTGAATGGAACTAACCCGGACTGACACTGTTTTCAGCAGAATTGCCATGGTGTTATTTTTGTGCAGAAATAAAAGTTCTCGGAATGACCTGAAAATCAACGGAGAATTATTTTGGAATATATAATAAATACTGGAAGGAAGATCCACGTCAGGGGGACCTCCACCTATCCACGAGGGTGGGGGCGCGCCCTACCCCCTGGGCGCGCCCCTGCCTTGTGGGCCCCCTGACGCTCCACCGACCTCAACCTTGACTCCATATATTCACTTTCGGAGATAAAAAAACCAGGGAGAAGGATTCATCACGTTTTATGATACGTAACCGCCGCCAAGCCCTAAAGTCTCTCGGGAGGGCTGATCTGGAGTCCGTTCGGGGCTCTGGAGAGGGGAATCCGTCACCATCATCATCATCAACTATCCTCCATCACCAATTTCATGATGCTCACCGCCATGCGTTAGTAATTCCATTGTAGGCTTGCTGGACGGTGATGGGTTGGATGAGATTTATCATGTAATCGAGTTAGTTTTGTTATGGTTTGATCCCTGGTATCCACTATGTTCTGAGATTGATGTTGCTATGATTTTGCTATGTTAATGCTTTTCACTAGGGCCCGAGTGCCATGATTTTAGATCTGAACCTATTATGTTTTCATCAATATATGAGAGTTCTTGATCCTATCTTGCAAGTCTATATTCACCTATTATGTGTTATGATCCATTAACCCCGAAGTGACAATAATCAGGATACTTAGCGGTGATGACCGTAGTTTGAGGAGTTCATGTATTCACTATGTGTTAATGCTTTGGTCTGGTACTCTATTAAAAGGAGGCCTTAATATCCCTTAGTTTCCAATAGGACCCCGCTGCCACGGGAGGGTAGGACAAAATATGTCATGCAAGTTCTTTTCCATAAGCAAGTATGACTATATTCAGAATACATGCCTACATTACATTGATGAACTGGAGCTAGTTCTGTGTCACCCTAGGTTATGACTGTTACATGATGAACCGCATCCGGCATAATTCTCCATCACCTATCCATTTCCTACGAGCTTTCCATATATTGTTCTTCACTTATTTACTTTTCCGTTGCTATTGTTATCATCACTACAAAACACCAAAAAATATTACTTTTGGTATCGTTACATTTTACCACCGTTACCACTACTATCATATTACTTTGCTACTAAATACTTTGCTGCAGATATTAAGTTTCCAGGTGTGGTTGAATTGACAACTTAGCTGCTAATACTTGAGAATATTCTTTGGCTCCCCTTGTGTCGAATCAATAAATTTGGGTTGAATACTCTACCCTCGAAAACTTTTGCGATCCCCTATACTTGTGGGTTATCAAGACTATTTTCTGGCGCTGTTGCCGGGGAGCATAGCTCTATTCTTTGAGTCACTTCGGATTATATCTGCTTATCATTATGAAGAACTTGAAAGATCCAAGAACCAAGATTTACCCCTCAACTACGAGGGGAGGTAAGGAACTGCCATCTAGCTCTACACTTGATTCACCTTCTGTTTTGAGTAAGCTTGCGACACCTAAACCTGCTTCTGCTATTAATTCTGATATGTCGCATGTTATTGATGAGGCCACTTCTGCTATGCATGATACTTATGATGAAACTACTTCTATGATTGATAGTACTGTGCCACTTGGTGAATTTCTTGATGAACAACTTGCTAGGGCTAGAGAGAATGAAATTATTGAAACTGATAATATTGATGAAAGTGATGATGAAGATTCTCCCCTAGATATGAATTGCCTGTTGTTCCTGAGGGTTATGTTATGGATGAAGAAACTGCTAGAGACTTTCTTGCTTGCAATGATAGGAGTGATCTTAAGAAAATTTTAGCTAAGCTGAAACAAAAAATTGAATGCTAGAATGAAAAATGATCCTGCTTATGCTACTTCACCTATCTTTGTTACTGATAAGGATTATGAATTCTCTGTCAACCCTGATATAATTACTGTGTTTGAATCTGATCCTTTCTATGGCTATGAATCTGAAACTGTTGTGGCACATCTTACTAAATTAAATGATATAGCCACCCTATTCACTAATGATGAGAAAACTCGCTATTATTATATCCTTAAATTATTTCCGTTCTTATTAAAGGGTGATGCTAAGACATGGTTTAATTCTCTTGATCCTGGTTGTGTGCGTAGTCCCCAGGATATGATTTATTACTTCTCTGCTAAATATTTCCCCGCTCATAAGAAACAAGCTGCTTTAAGGGAAATATATAATTTTGTGCAAATTGAAGAAGAGAGTCTCCACAAGCTTGGGGGAGGTTTCTCCAATTACTTAATGCTCTGCCTAATCATCCTCTTAAGAAAAATGAAATACTTGATATCTTTTATAATGGACTAACTGATGCTTCCAGAGACCACCTGGATAGTTGTGCCGGTTGTGTTTTCAGGGAAAGAACACCAGAGGAAGCTAAAATTCTATTGAATAATATGTTGACTAATGAAAATAATTGGACACTTCCTGATCCAATTCCTGAACCAACTCCTAAGCCAACTCTGAAGAACAGGGGTATTCTATTTCTCAGTCCTGAAGATATGCAACAGGCAAAGAAATATATGAAAGAAAAAGGCATTAAAGCTAAAGATGTTAAGAATTTACCTCCTATTGAAGAAATATATGGTCTCAATTTACCGCATGTTGAAGAAATACATGGTCTTGATAACCCGACACAGGTAGTAAAGGTAAATTCTCTCTATAGATATGATAAAGATGAAATCCCTCCTACTAAGTTTGCTAGCCAATGCTTAGATGAGTTTGATAACTTTATGGTTAAGCAAGAAGATTTTAATGCTTATGTTGGTAGACAATTGAAAAACAATGCTTATATGATTGAACACTTGAGTGGTTATATGGCTATTGTTAAAGGTGAACTAAAACTTATTTATAAACATGCTTCTATGGTTACCACTCAAGTAGAACAAGTACTTAAAGCTCAGAATGATTTGCTCAATGAATTAAATAATAAGAATTATAATGTTGTTAGAGTTATGACTAGAGGTGGTAAAATGACTCAGGAACCTTTGTATCCTGACGGCCATCCTAAGAGAATTGAGTAGGATTCTCAGAGAAATAATGTAGATGCACCTAGTCCTTATAAAAGGAAGAAAAAGAAAAAATGATAGGACTTTGCATACTTCTAGTGAACCTATTGTTGACACACCTAAGAATCCCAATGATATTTCTATTTCTGATGCTGAAACACAATCTGGTAATGAGCATGAACCTAGTGATAATGTTAATAATGATGTTCATGTTGATGCTCAACCTAGTAATGACAATGAAGTAGAGATTGAACATGTTGTTGATCTTGATAACCCACAATCAAAGAATACACCTTATGATAAGAGAGACTTTGTTGCTAGGAAGCACGGTAAGGAAAGAGAACCATGGGTTCAGAAACCCATGCCTTTTCCTCCTAAACCATCCAAGAAAAAGGATGATGAGGATTTTGAGCGCTTTGCTGAAATGATTAGACCTATCTTTTTGCGTATGCGTTTGACTGATATGCTTAAAATGAATCCTTATTCTAAGTATATGAAAGAAATTGTGACAAATAAAAGAAAGATACCAGAAGCTGAAATTTCCATCATGCTTGCTAATTATACTTTTAAGGGTGGAATACCTAACAAGTTAGGAGATCCAGGAGTACCCACTATACCATGCTCCATTAAAAGAAACTATGTTAAAACTGCTTTATGTGATCTTGGAGCCGGTGTTGGTGTTATGCAACTCTCTTTATATCGTAGACTGGATTTGAATAAGTTGACACCTACTGAAATATCTTTGCAAATGGCTGATAAATCAACTCCTATACCTGTCGGTATTTGTGAGGATGTGCCTGTTGTGGTTGCAAATGTTACTATTTTAACAGACTTTGTTATTATTGATATTCCCGAGGACAATAGTATGTCTATTATTCTTGGAAGACCCTTTTTGAATACTGCAGGGGCTGTTGTTGATTACACCAAAGGCAATGTCACTTTTCATGTTAATGGTAATGAGCATACGGTACACTTTCCAAGGAAACAACCTCAAGTCCACAGTATCAATTCTATTGGAAAATTTTCAACCATTACTTTTGGAGGTTTTGAATTTCCTCTACCTACTGTCAAGAAGAAATATGATATTTTTATTGTTGGGGACATGCATATCCCCGTTGAGGTAACCTAGTGTTATTCGTAAATTCTCCAGTTCCATGTTATTCGGAATGAGTTTGTTAACAAGACCTGATCAACCTTCTTAGTGGACTCCTTTTGATGAGCATGAGATGGATGAATTTAGAAAACACAACTCTCTATACCCACTTTTTACTTTCTGTTATTTATATTAAATAAAGCAAAAACAGTATTTTTTCTGTCTGTTTTTTGAATTATCCATGCAATAAAAAATACCCCGAAAATAAAAGTTCTCCAAATGCCCTGAAAATTAAATATGATTTTTTTCTAGAATATTTGAGAATATTTGGCACTGAAAACACAGCAGGGGGAGCAAGCACCTAGCCACGAGGGTGGTGGGCGCGCTCTACCCCTTGGGCGCGCCCCCTTGCCTCCTGGGCCCACGGTGGCTCCCCTCCACTTATCCCAGCTACCACACACTCCTTCCTCCCACAAACACCACTAGCCATCTCAAACCCGAGTCCAAGCTCATCTTGCTGCCATTTTCGATCTCCTTGCTCAAAGCACCTCTCACAAAACTGCTTTGAGGGATTGTTCCTTGGTATGTGACTCCTCCAATGGTTCAATTAGTTTTTGTTCTAGTGCTTTATTCATTGCATATTTTTGCTGCTTAGGTGACCCTGTTCTTGAGCTTGCATGTCAAATTTATATGGTCAAAAGTAGTTTTGATGCATGATATATCCTCTAGGCACTTGTGGGAGTAGTTGCTATCAATTTTATTGAGTTTGGTTCACTTTTATTTTGAAGTTACTAAAAATTTCAGATATTTTCAGAAAAAGATGAAGATATTTTTGAGGGCCTCATCGAGCCGAAGCTCGAAGGATAAGCAAAGTGAGGAGGATAAGAGGCCCAAGTATAATCTCCCTCGCACCGCGGAGGTCTGGCCATGTGAATGGCCTTGTGATAATTTCTTGAGAGCAGCCGAGATTTATGATGATTTCTATGAGTTGGCTGAGAATGCAGGCCTCACCACCTTCCTCCACGACCGACGCGGATAGTATCTCTTACTCACCAATATCTTTGTGGAAACTTTCATTTCCATGCTAGGAGCTCACCACCTACGGTGGAATTTTATTTATATGATGAGCATAAGGAGATGTCACTTTATGATTTTTGTTGGGTTTGTTTGATCCCTTTTGAGGGCAGCGTAGAGGAACCACATCGTGACGATGTGGATGGGTTTATTGATACCATTGCTGTGGGGGAAACGAGGAAGGTTTCCGACGCATGAATTACTAGCATACACTTTCTTGTTCTATGTTACTTTGCTATATTTGCTAGTAGATGCTTAATTGGGCGCGGAAACTTTGGAAACCTGAGTGCCCCTGATATTGTTAATTTGTGCCATGCCTTGTTCCTTGATGACACATTTAGTATGGGTGCTATTGTTGCAAAGCGGTTAAATCTTATCCGTACTAACGACCCCGTGCTTGGAGGCATCTTCACCTCGTGCCTCGCTGCACATTTTAACATACCTATCAGGCATTATGAGAAAGAAGAAAAAATGATGCCCCCTGTTTATCTAGATTATAAGAGTATGGTAGCACATGATTTTATTGTTAAGAATAGGGAAAAGGAGCTTAAGTACAAATTAATATTTGGTAAAAAATCATCCTGAGACTATTACCTTGCCTGCTCCTTCCTTGTTTGATTTATCTGCAGGCAAGTACCTTGTTCTGTTGGAGGCCATTCACGCCTACCAGAACCCTACATTAGCTACAGAGCCAGAGCCGGAACCACAATTTGATCCTCCACGACAGTCTGATTACCAGTGGGATCCGGAGGTGATTGCCAACCAGTGGAAATCCGAGGCTTCTTCACAGTATGACCCCAACTATTACTATGGATATCCGCCAGGCCAGCCAAGGCCATAGACCAACTTAGGCCAAAAGCCTAAGCTTGGGGGAGTACATATTTCTCACCGACATTACATTCATGTTCACACACTCATTGCTAGTTGTCGGTTCTCATACTTTTTCATTGTATCATCCATGCTAGTTTATTTTCCTTTTTATGCTTTCTTCTTGTGTGTTTAATAAACCTTGATAAAAACAAAAAAAAAATTAGTTGTAGCTTTTAATTAGTTTACTTTCCATGCCTGTTGCAGTAGTAATTAAAAAGAAAACCCAAAAATATTTCTTATTCTTCTTTTGCTTGTTGGGAGCTTTCCCATGTAAATAGTTTTATTTAGTTTCTTGTTCTTTGGGGGTCGAGAGGAGAAGACCATAATTAAAATGTTGAGTGGCTCTTATACGCATTATTGATTGATTAGACAAACAACCCATATTACCTTGTCTTCTCTCTTGAATTGAATGCTTGCAGATTCCAGCTTAGTCCAATGCATGCGCACTATTATTATTATCCACACTATTCGGTCGTGCAAGTGAAAGGCAATAATGATGATTATATGATGAGCTTATTGAGATGAGAAAAGCTGGTATGAACTCGACCTCTCTTGTTTTTGTAAATATGATTAGTTCATCGTTCCTGATTCAGCCTATTATGAATAAACATGTTTGC
This sequence comes from Triticum dicoccoides, assembly GCF_002162155.2. Lineage (NCBI taxonomy): Eukaryota > Viridiplantae > Streptophyta > Magnoliopsida > Poales > Poaceae > Triticum > Triticum dicoccoides. The sequence continues at coordinate 121,408,121 of NC_041386.1, read as the reverse complement.
AATGACGATTAGAGATTATAGTTGCTTATGTCATGCTTAATTAGCTAGGAACTTATAATGGTTTACCTTGCGTGCCAACATGCTATTAAAATGGTTGTGATGTGGTATGATAGGGTGTTATCCTCTTTTGAATGATTCGAGTGGCTTGACTTGGCACATGTTCACGCATGTAGTTGAAACAAAATCAACATAGCCTCTATGATATTTATGTTCATGGTGCACTATATCCTACTCATGCTTGCATTCGGTGTTGATTAATTTTAATGCATGCTCATGACTGTTGTCGCTCTCTAGCTAGTCGCTTCCCAGTCTTTTGCTAGCCTTCACCTGTACTAAGCGGGAATACTGCTTGTGCATTCAATTCCATAAACCCCAAAGTTATTCTATATGAGTCCACCATACCTACCTATATACGGTATCTACCTGCCATTCCAAGTAAATTTGTATGTGCCAAACTCTAAACCTTCAAATAAACATTCTGTTTTGTATGCTCGAATAGCTCATGTATCAACTAGGGTTGTCCGTATCTTCCATGTTAGGCGGGTTATTCTCAAGAGGAGTGGACTCTGATCCTCACTCACGAGAAAATGGCTGATCACCGGGATGCCCAGTCCCATGCTTTATGCAAATCAAATCAATATAACTGCAAACAAAACTCCCCCGGGACTGTTGTTAGTTGGAGGCACTCGTTGTTTCGAGCAAGTCATGGATTGATGCTTGTCGGTGGAGGGGGAGTATAAACTTTACCATTCTGTTTGGGAACCGCCTATAATGTGTGTAGCATGGAAGATATCACCATCTCTTGGTTGTTATGTTGACAATGAAAGTATACCACTCAAAATATTATTCATATCTATTTCAAAACTGAGCTCTGTCACCTCTACAAATCCCCACTTCCCTCTACGAAGGGACTATCTATTTACTTTTATGCTGAGTCATCATCCTCTTATTAAAAAGCACCAGTCGGAGAGCACTGCTGTCATTTGCATCCATTACTGTTAGTTTACATTGAGTATGACTTGACTGGATCTCTTTTACCATGAATTACAATGTCTAGTCAGTCCTTGATCTTTAAAGGTGCTCTGCATTTATGTTTTGTAGTCTCAGAAAGGGCTAGCGAGATACCATCCTGTTATATCATATCATGACTGTTTTGAGAAAGTGTTGTCATCCGAGATTTATTATTATTGCTCGCTAGTTGATTATGCCATTGATATGAGTAAACATGAGACCTAAATGTTATTGTGAATATGGTTAGTTCAGAATCTTTGCGGAAAAGTTAAATGTTGGCTTTACATATTTACAACAACAAGAGCAAACAGAGTTTGTAAAAGTTTTTCTTTATCACTTTCAGTTTATCAACTAAATTTCTTCAGGACAAGCAAAGGTCTAAGCTTGGGGGAGTTCATACGTCTCCGTCGTATCTACTTTTCCAAACACTTTTGCCCTTATTTTGGACTCTAACTTGCATGATTTGAATGGAACTAACACGGACTGACGCTGTTTTCAGCAGAATTGCCATGGTGTTATTTTTGTGCAGAAATAAAAGTTCTCGGAATGACCTGAAAATCAACGGAGAATTATTTTGGAATATATAATAAATACTGGAAGTAAGATCCACGTCAGGGGGGCCTCCACCTGTCCACGAGGGTGGGGCGCGCCCTACCCCCCTGGGCACGCCCCCTGCCTCGTGGGCCCCCTGACGCTCCATCGACCTCAACCTTGACTCCATATATTCACTTTCGGGGAGAAAAAACCCAGGGAGAAGGATTCATCATGTTTTACTACACAGAGCCGCCGCCAAGCCCTAAACTCTCTCGGGAGGGCTGATCTGGAGTCCGTTTGGAGCTCCGGAGAGGGGAATCCGTCGCCATCGTCATCATCAACCATCCTCCATCACCAATTTCATGATGCTCACCGCCGTGCCTGAGTAATTCCATCATAGCTAGGCTTGCTGGACGGTGATGGTTTGGATGAGATTTATCATGTAATTGAGTTAGTTTTGTTAGGGTTTGATCCCTAGTATCCACTATGTTCTGAGATTGATGTTGTTATGACTTTGCTATGCTTAATGCTTGTCACTAGGGCCCGAGTGCCATGATTTCAGATCTGAACCTATTATGTTTTCATCAATATATGAGAGTTCTTGATCCTATCTTGCAAGTCTATAGTCACCTATTATGTGTTATGATCCGTTAACCCCGAAGTGACCGTAATCGGGATACTTACCGGTGATGACCGTAGTTTGAGGATTTCATGTATTCACTATGTGTTAATGTTTTTGTCTGGTACTCTATTAAAATGAGGCCTTAATATCCCTTAGTTTCCAGTAGGACCCCGCTGCCACGGGAGGGTAGGACAAAAGATGTTATGCAAGTTCTTTTGCATAAGAATGTATGACTATATTCGGAATACATGCCTACATTACATTGATGAATTGGAGGTAGTTCTGTGTCACCCTATATTATGACTGTTACATGATGAACCGCATCCGGCATAATTCTCCATCACCAATCCATTGCCTACGAGCTTTCCATATATTGTTCTTCGCTTATTTACTTTTCCGTTGCTATTGTTATCATCACTACAAAACACCAAAAAATTTACCTTTGCTATCGTTTCCTTTTACCACCATTACCACTACTATCATATTACTTTGCTACTAAATACTTTGTTGCAGATATTAAGTTTCTAGGTGTGGTTGAATTGACAACTCAGCTGCTAATACTTGAGAATATTCTTTGGCTCCCCTTGTGTCGAATCAATAAATTTGGGTTGAATACTCTACCCTCGAAAAGTGTTGCGATCAGTCTCAGAATCCCAATTACAAGACATTTCGATAATGGTAAAACAACACCAGCAAGACCGCCCGATGCACCGACATCCTGATAGGAGCTACACATATCTCGTTCTCAGGGCAACACCGGATGAACACTAGTACAGCTAAAACCTGCCCTCAATTTTCCCCAAGGTGGCGCTGCAAGTGGATCTGGTTCGGACCAACACTTAGAGAAGCACTGGCCCGGGGGGGTTAAAATAAAGATGACCCTCGGGAGCGCGACTCCCAAGGGAAAATTTATAGGTTGTTAGGCAAATGTAAAACCAAGGTTAGGCCTTGCTGGAGGAGTTTTATTCAAATCAAACTGTCAAGGGGTTCCCATAACACCCAACCGCGTAAGGAACGCAAAATCAAGGAACATAACACCGGTATGACGGAAACTAGGGCGGCAAGAGTGGAACAAAACACCAGGCATAAGGCCGAGCCTTCCACCCTTTACCAAGTATATAGATGCATTAAAGTAAAGAAGAGATAATAATGATATCCCAACAAAATCCATGTTCCAACATGGAATAAACTTTATCTTCACCTGCAACTAACAACGCTATAAGAGGGGTTGAGCAAAAGCGGTAACATAGCCAAACAACAGTTTGCTACGAAGGTGGGTTAGAGGCTTGACATGGCAATATGGGAGGCATGATATAGCAAGTGGTAGGTAGCGCGACATAGCAATAGAGCGAACAACTAGCAAGCAAAGATAGAAGTGGTTTCGAGGGTATGGTCATCTTGCCTGATATCCCGCAAGGAAGAAGAACGAGTCCATGAAGAAGACAAATGGACGTATATTAACGAATCCTCACAACTCCGGAACAAAACCGAAGCTAACGAGAGAAGCAACCCGTAAAGAAGCAAACTAAATAGTAAACACCCATCACATAAACATGGCATGGTGCACAACCAAGTATGATGCATGTCCGGTTTAAAGAGGCATGGCATGGCAAAGTGCACAAACAATACTACAAATTAAGTGGAGCTCAATATGCAACGAGTTGCATATTGATGAAACACCACATGACTTATTTAGTTCTCTCCCGTTTGTGTACTCAACAATATTAAATGTTGGTTAGCATGGCAAGAGGTGAAGCATATGAAAACTACCTATCTAGGCAAGTTTAAATGAGGCCGGGAATAACAAACAACAATTCTGGAAAATCCTCATATGCATATATTAGGTTTGGTACTGTTCTGCCCTAAACCATATTTTAGAGTTGTCAAACATGCAAAGTAATGCCACCATGTTAATCTATGCATTTTTCTACCCCATTTATATATAAAGTTTATTTAAAATGGAGCTACAGTTATTTAGTTATGAATTAAATCATTTTAGCATGTTATTAGAGCAAATTTAATCAAACAACATTTTAAACATGCATGAAAGTTGGATATTATGAATCTAGATGCAATTCTAAGCATTTTCCATATTTGAAGTTTTTACATATGATGCATGGTTATATAGTTATTAAATGCATGGACTTGAAGGGCTTTTCTGTAAAACTGCCAATTTTGTGGAAATTAGGAAATTCACATAACAGGAAAAAACGTAGCAGGCCGAAACTGGCTGGGCGCTGGGTTGTGGTGTTCTCACCATTGGGCCTAACAGACCGGTTCGGTGGAGAGGCTGGCGGGGCGCTGCTGGGCCGGGGCGAGGCCCACGAGGCCAGGTCAACGGGCACAGAGGCCATGCGCGGGCGTTGACGAGAGAACGAGGCGGATCGGGCGCTTCTTGTCCTCCTGCTCAAAGCAGAGGAGGAGGAGGTGGTTGACGACACCGGGGACATCGGTAGGGATGGCAACGGACGAACAAGGCAAGGAGGAGGGCCAGCGGGAGCCACGAAAGGATCCTGCGCGGCTCGGGTCCCAGTGGCCGGATCTAGAGGTGTCCGGCGACGTTCAACGCGGTCGACACAAGCTACAGGGGAGTGGGACGCGTGCTTGTTCTTGCGCAAGTGCACGATGCAGGAGGAGGGAGGCGTCCATGGCAGGGAACGGCAACGGCAGCAGGCATCACGGGAGGTCCGGGGCAAGGCACCGGCGAGCTTGGGGATGGGGTGGACCCGGCTTGTGGAGGCAGAGGAAGTAGAGACGACCCGAGGTCGCAGGTGACCAGGACGGTGTGGCGTGGTTCCGTGAAGCAGAGGTAACGGCGGTCTGCAGGAGGCTGAAGAGGTCGGATCCGGGGCCGAGGCCAGAGGAACTTGATCCTGGCGACGACGGAGCTTCCGCGGGCGGCCATGGCGTCTCCCACTCGTTCCTTGAGAAGAGACAGAGAGGGAGAGATGAGAGAGAGAGCGTGAGAGAGAGAAGAGAGAGCATATGGGGAAGGAAGGGAGCAGGGCACAGCGGGGAACTCATCTCCTGCAAGGTCCGGTCGCCGGCGGGTTGCGAGGAGGCGCGGCTTTCCTGTGGTTGGGCGACGATGGAACACCAGGGAGTTGGCTGAGAGGATTTGGTCTATGGGTGCGGCTGTGGTGGTTGGCTCGGGAAGGATCTGGCAAGATCCCGAGGGAGTGGTGGCGCTGCGGATGGAATGGATGGGACAGGGGCCTAAAAACTAGGGTTAGACCGATATTTATAAAGCAGGTGGATTTGGGGTGCATTTGGGCCCTCCGATTCAAATCAGACGGTCGAGAAAATTAGGCTATGGGCGTCCAAATAAGATACCGAAGATGTTTTAGGGACATTTGGGGATGATCCGGAACCAACGGTCATGACTGCTCAGGTCGGGTTCAGGTAAGTTTTCGGACGCGCGAGGGGGTCTGAGAACTGTGCGGAGAGAGGGGGTCTGACAAAAGGCCACGGAGGCAAGGGGGGGTGTCGGGGTCCTCCGATCATAATCGGACGGCTCCGGACATGAGGAGGGTTAGGTTGGGCAGCAGGTGGGCTATGCAGAAGGCCTCGGGCCGAGGGGAGAGAAGAGAGAGAGAGGCCCGACAGCAGTCTTGGAGATCGAAAACGTCCGACGGTTTGACCGACTATAATGCCGCTATAGTTATCCGTAGGGGCGTCAAACAGACTCTGAATGCGATGAAACTTGGCAGGCGGCCTACTGGCAACATAACAACACCGCATTCCAACTTTCAACCCATTCCGAGAACATTTTATGACCACTTATAAAATAATATTTCGGACATGCCACGAGAGCGTGCGAGTGTGCCTGGGCTCAGAACGGACAACGGAAAGAACTGGGAGAAACCTGGACGGATGCAAGTGTTGAAAACATGATGATGCAATGCACATGATGACATGGCAACATGCGACACGCAAGCAAATGACAGGGCAACGACAGCGAATAACTGGAAGACACCTGGCGCATCGGTCTCGGGGCGCTACACATCTCAAGACCATTTGCATCTAAGCATGAGTTGCCTTTCCAAGATTTGCCTAGACCGTTAGCAGTTGTCTCTTCGGGTAAATGCATGTACGCAAGCTATATGGTTCCAGATGTTTCCATCAAGATGGGAAATTATAAATTTCTGTCTTCTCCAATTGTTCTTGGTGACTCGGATATTGATCTAATTCTCGGCATGGACTGGCTTTCTAAGCACAAGGCTCAGCTTGATTGTGCTGCCATGCAAATTCAATTGACACACTCTTCTGATGATGTGATCCTCTTTGCCGCTCGGGATGATACCATTCGACTGTTTTCTCTCAATGAGAAGAGCGAGTTGAATGCCATCTCTCAGATTCCTGTCGTTTGTGAATATCAAGACGTCTTTCAAGAAGAGCTTCCGGGAATGCCTCCTCACCGGCCAGTTGAATTCGTTATCGATCTTGATCCTGGCATGGAACCTGTTTGCAAGCGTCCTTACAAGCTTGGACCAGAGGAGTTGAAGGAGTTGAAGAAACAGCTCGATGAACAAGAGCATATGGGTCTGATCATGCCGAGTTCATCCCCATGGGGTTGTGGTGTCCTTTTTGTCAAAAAGAAGGATGGAACGGAACGACTCTGTGTCGACTACCGTCCATTAAACAAGAAGACAATAAAGAACAAGTATCCACTCCCTAACATCAATGAGCTATTCGAGCAACTTAAAGGTGCTAAAGTATTCTCCAAGCTTGACCTCCGTATGGGTTATCATCAGATTCGCATTCATGAACAAGATATTCCCAAGACAGCATTCAGAACAAGCTATGGTTCTTATGAATATACTGTCATATCTTTCGACCTTGTCAAGGCTCCTCCAACGTTCTCTCGCATAATGAACTTCATCTTCAACCCTTGCACAAATGATTTCGTCCTGGTGTATCTCGATGAAATCTTGGTCTTTTCCAAGAATAAGGAGGATCATGCCAAGCATTTAAGATTGGTGCTTGACAAACTCAGAGAGCATCAATTCTATGCAAAGTTTTCAAAGTGCGAGTTCTAGCTTGATGAGGTTCTTTACCTGGGTCATATCATCTCCGCCAAGGGCATCACTGTTAATCTTGAGAAGGTGTCTGCAATTGTGAATTGGGAACCTCCTCAAAATGTCAAGCAGCTCCGTAGTTTTCTTGGGCTTGCAAGATATTGTCGAAGATTCGTTGAGAATTTCTCTAGGATTGCAAAGCCTCTTTCCAACCTCCTCCAGAAGCATGTCAAGTATGTCTAGATGCCTGAATGTGACGTTGCTTTCAACACCCTGAAAGAGAAGTTAGTCACAGCTCCTATCTTGACTCCTCCTGATGAATCCAAGCCATTTGAAGTTTTCTGTGGTGCCTCCCTACAAGGTCTCGGTGCTGTGTTAATGCAAGAGAAGAAAGTTGTGGCTTATACCTCTCGTCAGTTGAAGCCCAACGAAAGGAACTACCCCACTCATGTTCTTGAGTTGGCGGCAGTTGTCCATGCATTATTAACGTGGAGACATCTCTTGTTGGGAAACAAAGTGGGCATCTTCACAGATCATAAGAGCGTCAAGTACATCTTCACTCAACCCAACCTCAACCTCAGGTAGACTCGTTGGGTCGAAATGATTCAAGAATACAATCTGAGTATTGAATATACTCCAGGCAAGGCCAATGTGATTGCAGATGCTTTGAGCAGGAAGGCTTACTGCAACAGTTTAATTCTCAAGCCCTTCCAACCGGACCTTTGTGAAGCTTTCCGCAAACTGAATCTCCAAGTTGTTCCTCAAGGCTTTCTTGCCAACCTCCAAGTCTCTCCTACTTTGGAAGATCAAATTCATGAGGCACAACTCCTGGATTCCATGGTGAAGAAGGTGAAAAATGGGATTGCCAAGAGCAAACCTAAATACAAGTGTTATCGCATTGATGACAAAGACACTCTTTTCTTTGAGGATCGAATTGTGGTTCCTAAAGGTGGTCTAAGGAAAGTCATTATGAATGAGGCACATAATTCCCTTCTATCCATTCATTCTAGAAGTACGAAGATGTACCATGACCTCAAGCAGTCGTATTGGTGGACTCGAATGAAGCGAGAAATTGCTCAATTCGTGAATGAAAGTGATGTCTGTAGAAGGGTGAAAACAGAACACCAAGGGCCAGTTGGTCTCCTCCAACCTCTTGCTATTCCAGAATTGTCGGGGATATACCCCGTGGTATGACCCAGCCGGAAGTATGACCCGGCCAGACTTGGCGCTTCATCGTGGCCCGCCGGAGGATTGGCGACTCACGGGTCTAGCAGTTCACTGGTGTGATGACTCACGAGCCTGGCGACTTAATGATGGCCCCGATGGCGGGTCAGGCGGATGACAAGGGCCCAAGGCCCAGTAGGCCGGGTCATGTTATAGTGGGTTGGCTTAAGACGGAAGGCATGAGGAATATTTCCTTTACGAGGAAGCAAGACCCGTACTTGTATCCGACTTGTAATAGAGAATAAGTTAGTTCTAATCCTACTAGGACTCTACATGTAAGCCACCGCTTCAACTTATATAAGGAGGGGCAGGGCTCCCCAAAGAGGGAGAAACAACAAGAAACAATCGCTAAGGCTATACACAACTAGAGGGGAGCCGGCTTATGCGGCGACTCCCTCATGAGCATAATGAGACCTAGCCACAAACAACATGTAGGGGATGATGTTTCCCGGAGCCCGAAGCTATCTAAATCCTTGTCTTGTGCGTTGATCCGCCCTGCGTCTCTCGTCCCGCTTAACCCCTCTCAAGCTACTACAAAGATGCGTTGGCCTCACGACTAAGTCCTCACACTAAGAACATCTGTCGTGACAAATCCACGACAGTTGGCGCCCACTTTGGGTCCGACTTGGATCGTATTCGAATCAGGGTCGTTAAAAACCTCTCAAGTTCATTTGGGGGCTTCCTGTTCAAACATAGGTCGTATTCGAACCAAAGAGAACATAGCTGTCGGTACCCTCTTGATCGGCACACTGCCAAACTCACTAGGGGGCTTCTTGATCGTATTCAAATCATAGCTTAACCCCTTTTGGGTCCGACTTGGATCGTATTCGAACCAGGGTCGTTAAAAACCTCTCAAGGTCATTTGGGGGCTTCCTGTTCAAACATAGGTCGTATTCGAACCAAAGAGAACATAGCTGTCGGTACCCTCTTGATCGGCGCAACGCCAAAGCCACTGGGGCTACATGATCGTATTCAAATCCTAGCTTAACCCCTTTGGAACGGTTTACTAGTCGTATTCGAATCACAAACCTCGATTTTTATTTGGTTTAAGTTTTTGCAAACAATATTTGGTTTTGTCTTGAGACTTTTTTGTTCAGATCTAAGTATAAGTGTGGTTTCGTTTAAACCCGGCTTGGCTTTGGACGATAAGTCGCCAGCATGTGACAATCATCATATATTTGGAAGTATTGGCTTCTAAGGATTGGGTTATCACCCTTACTGCACAGATCATGTAAACCGGCAGTACAAATTCAATATCACAATGGTTATATGCGGGATATTATGACCCGCCCTGCGGTAAACCGCCAAGGGATCTTGTGATCTACTTGTGTGCAGGATAAGACTACATTTGGGTGGTTACCCGCCCTGGCTTTTGACGTTAAGTCGCCAGGGCATATGTTGTTTAAACTCTGTGCAGGATTTACAGAGCTATGATTTACATAAATGATTAAGTTCCAGCCCATCATCAAAGATTGAAATTGGTGTCTCAAAAGGGTTATCAATTCTTGATTTTCTCAAAGTCTATAAGCCGCCGGGTTATAAAAATTCCGGCTTACAACGGAGGCATATTAAATCGCCATCGGCCAAGAGCCGCCGGGTATTTAAACTCCGGATTTACTTGTCAACAGATAAGGCATTCAAAGTCGCTTTGGCGCAATGGCTATTATTTTATCAATGGATATGATTTATTCTACAATGGAAAGAATAGTCCCGAGTCGCTGCAGGCTTACGACCCGGCACTTGGGGGCTACATTATTCAGATTGAGATTATATCAAATATGCAAGTCCCATGTCACTGCTAGCATGCACCATGGCACTTGGGGGCTAATGCAAAGTCATTTTTGCTCAACTTATTGAAGACCCGACTCATCACATTCTAAATGAGCCGGCCCTTGGGGGCTACCAATTGCTCCTGTCGAAAATTCAAGGTACACAAGCCTTAATCCATTATATTGAAAGATCCACTACTTGGTTGGTAGAGTACAAAGCTCTTAACCTTGTGGATGTGGGTTCAAGCCCCATGGTGGAGATTACATCATATGATGTTATTATCAATGAATCATATACAAAGTCCCAGCTCAGTAATATCTTACTAAGCCGGCCCTTGGGGGCTACACGTTGCTGCTCAAGTTTACATGATCATATTTACAAAGTCCCTGCTCATTATTGCATAATGACCCGGCCCTTCGGGGCTACACTGGTTGAAATTTTTATGAGCATAAGGCAATTACAAGTCCCAGGTTGTTGCAAGCATGACAACCCGACACTTGGGGGCTACAGGTGATATGCATATAAGGGAGGAACAATTTCAAATTCTTAGTTTTGAGCAAATCAGGTATTATATTATTATCGGAGAAATCTGCAATGTTTATGACCCGGCGTCATCCTAAGATTAACCCGGCATCAGCAACAATTACATGACCCGGTATCATTTGTTTATAACACGACAATTTTGGAAATCATAAATCGGCAAGATCTACATCTTTAAGCCGGCTGAATATCAGTTGAATATTTCAAGACCATATTTTTGTCAAATCAAAGCATTGAAGGCTGACTCAAATGGATCATTTCCTATAATATTTCTTTACATGACGCAATGTCAGCAAATAGATTATGAAGCTGGCCTATTGACCCGGATTTTCCAGGAGAAAATGTCAAGGACTTAAGGATGATCAAGTGTCGGCTTACAAGAATATTTAACCTGGAGCACAACCCGTCAAATTTGTTCTTGTGTTTATTTTGCAGAATCAGTTTAACATGGATAAATCCAAACTAAACTGGGGGCTAATATCAGGGATATACCCCGCGGTATGACCCAGCCGGAAGTACGACCTGGCCCGACTTGGCGCTTCATCATGGCCCACCGGAGGATTGGCGACTCATGGGTCTAGCAGTTCACTGGTGTGATGACTCACGAGCCTGGCGACTTAATAATGGCCCTGACGGCGGGTCAGATGGATGACAAGGGCCCAAGGCCCACTAGGCTGGCTCATGTTATAGTGGGTCGGCTTAAGACGGAAGGCATGAGGAATATTTCCTTTATGAGGAAGCAAGACTCGTACTTGTATCCGACTTGTAATTATGAATAAGTTAGTTCTAATCCTACTAGGACTCTACATGTAAGCCGCCCCTTCAACTTATATAAGGAGGGGCAGGGCTCCCCAAAGAGGGAGAAGCAACAAGAAACAATAGCTAAGGCTAGAAACAACTAGAGGGGAGCCGGCTTATGCGGCGACTCCCTCATGAGCATAATGAGACCTAGCCACAAACAGCATGTAGGGCTATTACCGGATGATGTTTCCCGGAGCCCGAAGCTGTCTAAATCCTTGTCTTGTGCTTTGATCCGCTCTGCGTCTCTCGTCCCACTTAACCCCTCTCAAGCTACTACAAAGATGCGTTGGCCTCACGACTAAGTCCTCACACTAAGGACATCTGCCGTGACAAATCCACGACAAGAATGGAAGTTTGACCATATTGAGATGGACTTCGTGACTGGATTTCCCAAGTCCAAGCGTGGAAATGATACTATCTTCGTTGTCATCGACAAGCTTAATAAAGTGGCTCATTTCCTTCCAATCAAAGAATCTATCACAGCAGCTCAGCTGGCAGAGCTATACACCTCCAGGATTGTCTCCTTGCACGGCATTCCACAATTGATATCTTCAGATCGTGGGAGCATCTTCACTTCTAAGTTCCGGGACTCCTTCTAGAAGGCCATGGGCACCAACATTCGCTTCAACACAGCTTTCCATCCTCAAACTAGTAGCCAAGTCGAGCGAGTCAATCAAATCCTTGAAGATATGCTTAGGGTTTGTGTCATTTCCTTCGGTATGAAGTGGGAAGATTGTCTTCCATATGCCGAGTTCTCCTACAACAACATCTTCCAAGCGAGGTCAGGCAAGGCCCCATTCCAAATTCTCTATGGCAGAAAGTGTCGTACTCCTCTCAATTGGTCAGAGACTGGTGAACGCCAACTTCTTGGCAACGACTTGATCACAGAAGCTGAAGAAATGTGCAAAGTCATCCGGGAAAATCTCAAAGCCGCGCAATTGCGCCAGAAGAGTTACTATGATAGCAAGCACCGTGACTTGGCTTTCGAGATCGGAGACCCTGTCTACCTCCGCGTCTCTCCAATGAAAGGCACTCGTCGCTTTGGTTTATAAGGGAAGTTTGCCCCTAGATACGTGGATCCTTTCAAGATCATTGGCAAAAGAGGCGATCTCGCCTATCAACTTGAGCTTCTGTCCAACTTTGCAAATGTGCACGATGTGTTTCACGTGTCACAGCTCCGCAAGTGCTTCAAGTCTCCTGAGTGCACCATCAACTTCAAAGAGATTTATCTCCAAGAAGATTTGTCTTATCATGAGCATCCCGTTGCTATTCTTGAAGTAACTGAGCGCAAGACTCGCAACAAGTCTATCAAATTCCTGAAAGTGAAGTGGTCACACCATTCCGACCGAGAAGCCACCTGGGAATGCGAGGACCACCTCCGTTCTGAATATCCGGAGTTCTTTCAGTCCTAGATCTCGGGACGAGATCCTCTCGCAGTGGTGGAGTGTTGTAACACCCCGGATGTAACTTGCCATATTTGTAACTCCAACTCTTGCCATTTTCGGCTTTAAGTTATGAGAATCCCTTCGTGGTTGGGTTTTTGTCTTTGTTTTGCATTTTTTTCATGTCATGCATTTCATATCATGTCATCATGTGCATCGCATTTGCATACGTGTTCATCTCATGCATCCGAGCATTTTTCCTGTTGTCCGTTTTGCAATCTGACATTCCCACATGCACCGGCGCCCCCCTCTTGTCTCTTTTCGTGAGAGGGTGTTAAACATTCTCGGAATGGACTGAGATTTTCCAAGTGGTCTTGGTACACCACCGGTAGACCGCCTGTCAAATTTTGTCCCATTTGGAGTCTGTTTGATGCTCCAACGGTTAACCGGGTTACCGTGAAAGCCTCTTGTGTGTTGCAGCCACCCCTCCAAAATGGCCCAATAACCCATCTAAACCACTTCCATGTCCTTCATCGTCGAATCACGATCGTGTACGCGAAAACCGCACCTCATTTGGACACTCCTACCTCCTCCTACCTATAAATAGGTGTCCCTCCTCGAAATTTCGCGCAAACGAAACCCTAGCTCCACCCTCCTCCACCACCGGACACGTCCGGCCCGAGCAGGACAAAATCACCGCCGCACCGCGTCCAACCAGAGACCACCATGTGGGCAGCTCCACCGGCGCGCGCGGGGCCCCGGCGAGCCCAACCGCGCCATCGACCGAAGCCGCTCCGCGCCGCCCGATCCCGTC
>NC_041386.1:121376444-121394079 GCF_002162155.2 Triticum dicoccoides | reverse complement strand
TTTTTGTGTTAATTTCATGCCCTGTTCATAGCATCGTATCTCCATGACTGTAGCTTCGTTTCATGCATATGATATATCAAATTGTTCTTCTCGTCGAGCTCTTTATTCCAATAGCATTTCCATGCATGTTCATGTCAATTATGATGCCTTTTTCATTGATGCAAGAGTGCTATAAAATGTTACGTGCTGCTACTTATCAGATCATGAGGTTTTGTCATTTTTGTTGCATTTGATGTGTGCATCAAATGGGCATGAGCTCTACATGTGTTTTGAACTATGTCATGCCATCTTTACAGGGGTGCTTGTCTTGTATTTTTGTGATCTATCTGGTGACTAGCACAAGCATACAAACTAGGCTCCACAATGTTGCTGTTTTCAGAGACTTGGGATTTTGCTAAGTCCTTGTCCTGCTGTTATTTTGATGCCATGTAAACTTGATGCTATAGTGATATCCATGCTTGTTTTGAGATACTTCAGTAAGGATGTTTTGAACATATGGTTATGCTCTATCCATCCATGCCCCTGTTTGCAATTATGGAGTTGCCTAGCATGTCTTGTTCTTGCTCTACTTTTGCTATAAAATGTTCCTCGCAGAATGTTAACATGTTAATCAATTTTGCCATGGTTGTTGTTAGTGATCCATGCATGCTATGTACTTGCTCTTGCCATGGTTACTTAATGAACATGTCATCTTGCTATTGGTATGATTGTTTTTTTATGAAATGCTTTGTGGTGAGTGGCATGAGCTCGCAAAGTTGCCTTCATAATTCTGTTTATGCCATGCTCTGTTTTCCGCTAAGTCTGAAACTGTTAATAAAACTTGCTATGTTTACATGGGTGCCATCATATCTTCTGTGCCTTATTGGATCATGATCATTAAGGGACTTTTGATCTACGCATTTAGTAGATTCATGCCATGCCTTGTTTTGCTATGATATGTTCCTGTATCATGTTGTTTGCTTGCTCTAAACATGGCTTCCTGATGTTATTTCTAGCATGTTAGTATTTTCACTAAGTCTGTGAAACTGATATCTTTTGCACTTTGGCCATGCTTGTTTGAACCTGCTCTTGTGTGATTTAGCCGTAGCTCAGTGTTCATGTTTTGTCAAGCATCTTGTGTACATCACTGCCTAATACTTTGTGGTTATGTTGGGGTGCAATATCTTAGTTTCTTGTTGCATCCTAAGTAGCATCGTGTTGTTAATTACAGTTTTGCACCATCCTTGTTTTGCTTGCCATTTGCAAACCGTGCATCCATTTCCGGTGATCTTTATATCGATTTCAACCGAAATCATCTCATATTTCCAGCGGCATACTAGGTTTTCCAAGTTAATGCCTTGATCTTTATTTTCCTTCCGGAGCACGCATATGCATTGCATATCACATCTCGCATATCATGCCATATATTGCATCATGTTGCTTGTGCATTGCATCGTGATTGATTGTTGGTCATTTGCTTATGTTCTTGCTTTGGGTAGAATGGCAGACGAGTACGTGACCGAGGAACCTGTTGAGTATGCTTATGAGGATCAAGCTTTTGACAACTCTGAGAACTTTGCAAGCAAGATGACCATACCCTCGAAATCACTTCTATCTTTGCTTGCTAGTTGTTCGCTCTATTGCTATGTCGCGCTACCTACCACTTGCTATATCATGCCTCCCATTTTTCCGTGTCAAACCTCTAACCCACATTTCCTAGCAAATCCTTGTTCGGCTTTGTTACCGCTTTGCTCAACCCCTCTTATAGCGTTGCTAGTTGCAGGTGAAGATGAAGTTTGTTCCATGTTGGAACAGGGATATTGTTGGGATATCATTATTATATCTTATTTACTTTAATGCATCTATATACTTGGTAAAGGGTGGAAGGCTCGGCCTTATGCCTGGTGTTTTGTTCCACTCTTGCCGCCCTAGTTTCCGTTATACCGGTGTTATGTTCCTTGATTTTGCGTTCCTTACGCGGTTGGGTATTATGGGAACCCCTTGATAGTTTGTTTTGAATAAAACTCCTCTGGCAAGGCCCAACCTTGGTTTTACCATTTGCCTACCTAAGCCTTTTTCCCTTGGGTTCCGCGGACTCAAGGGTCATCTTTATTTCGAACGCCCGGGCCATTACTCCTCTGAGTGTTGGTCCAACCTGTCAGCCACCGGTGGCCACCAGGGGCAACTCTGGGCTGGCCTACCGAAAGTTTGGACAATCTGGTGTGCCCTGAGAATGAGATATGTGCAGCTCCTATCGCGATTTGTCAGCACATTCCAGTAGCTTTGCTGGTCTTGTTTTACCATTGTCGAAATGTCTTGTAACCGGGATTCCGAGTCTGATCGGGTCTTCCTGGGAGAAGGAATATCCTTCATTGACCGTGAGAGCTTGTGATGGGCTAAGTTGGGACACCCCTGCAGGGTTTTGAACTTTCGAAAGCCGTGCTCGCGGTTATGTGGCAGATGGGAATTTGTTAATATCCAGTTGTAGAGAACTTGACCCTTAACTTAATTAAAATGAATCAACCGCATGTGTAGCCGTGATGGTCTCTTTTTGGCGGAGTCCGGGAAGAGAACACGGTCTTGTGTTATGCTTGAATGTAAGTAGTTTCAGGATCACTTCTTGATCACTTATAGCTTCTCGACCGTGCATTGCTTCTCTCATCCCTCTGTTTTGCGTATGTTAGCCACCATATATGCTTAGTGCTTGCTGCAGCTCCACCTCACTACCTTCTCCTACCCATAAGCTTAAATAGTCATGATCGCGCGGGTATGAGATTGCTGAGTCCTCGTGACTCACGGATATTTCCAAACAGTTGGAGGTGCCGACGATACCAGTGCAGGCGATGCTACCGATCTCAAGTGGGAATTCGATGAAGATTTGGGTCGCTATTATGTTTCCTTTCCTGATGATCAATAGTGGAGCCCAGTTGGAACGATCGGGTATCTAGCATTTGGGGTGGTCTTTCTTTATTTTGGTTCCGTAGTCAGACCTTTGTTTGTACCTTGGATGATGTATGGATTATTTATGTATTGTGTGAAGTGGCGATTGTAAGTCGACTCTTTATCCCTTTCTTATTCAGTACATGGGATGTGTAAAGATTACCCCTCTTGCGACATGCCTACCATGCGGCTATGCCTCTAAGTCATGCCCCGACACGTGGGAGATATAGCCGCATTGTGGGTGTTAGATTTTATGATCATGAAATTTGGCAAATGGATGTCAAAACTGCATTCCTTAATGTACAATTTAAAGACGAGTTGTATATGATGCAACCAGAAGGTTTTGTCGATCCAGAAGGTGCTAACAAAGTGTGCAAGCTCCAGCAATCCATTTATGGACTGGTGCAAGCCTCTCGGAGTTGGAATATATGCTTTGATAGTGTGATCAAAGCATAGGGTATTATACATAGTTTTGGAGAAGCCTGTATTTATAAGAAAGTGAGTGGGAGCTCCGTAGCATTTCTGATATTATATGTAGATGACATATTGTTGATCGGAAATGATACTGAATTTCTGAATAGCATAAAAGGATACTTGAATAAGAATTTTTCAATGAAAGACCTCGGTAAAGCTGCTTATATATTGGGCATCAATATCTATAGAGATAGATCAAGACACTTGATTGGACTTTCACAAAGCACATACCTTGATAAAGTTTTGAAGAAGTTCAAAATGGATCAGGCAAAGAAAGGGTTCTTGCCTGTATTACAAGGTGTGAAGTTGAGTCGGACTCAATGCCCGGCCACTGCAGAAGATAGAGAGAAAATGAAAGGTGTTCCCTATGCTTCAGCCATAGGTTCTATCATGTATGCAATGTTGTGTACTAGACCTGATGTGTGCCTTGCTATAAGTTTAGCAGGGAGGTACCAAAGTAATCCAGGAGTGGATCACTGGACAGCGGTCAAGAACATCCTGAAATACCTGAGAAGGACTAAGGATATGTTTCTCGTATATGGAGGTGACAAAGAGCTCGTCGTAAACGGTTACGTCGATGCAAGCTTTGACACTGATCCGGATGACTCTAATTCACAAACCGGATACGTGTTTTTATTAAATGGTGGAGATGTCAGTTGGTGCAGTTCCAAGCAGAGAGTCGTGGCGGGATCTACGTGTGAAGCGGAATACATAGCTGCTTCAGAAGCAACAAATGAAGGAGTCTGCATGAAGGAGTTCATATCCAATCTAGGTGTCATACCTAGTGCATCGCGTCCAATGAAAATATTTTGTGACAATACTGGTGCAATTGCCTTGGCAAAGGAATCCAGATTTCACAAGAGAACTAAGCACATCAAGACATGCTTCAATTCCATCTGCGATCAAGTCAAGGAGGGAGACATAGAGATTTGCAAGATACATACGGATCTGAATGTTGCAGACCCGTTGACTAAGCCTCTCTCACAAGCAAAACATGATCAACACCAAGACTCCATGAGTGTTAGAATCATTACAGTGTAATCTAGATTATTGACTCTAGTGCAAGTGGGAGACTGAAGGAAATATGCCCTAGAGGCAATAATAAAATTGTTATTTATATTTCATTATATCATGATAAATTTTTATTATTCATGCTAGAATTGTATTAACCGGAAACTTAGTACATGTGTTAATACATAGACAAACAAAGTGTCGCTAGTTTGCCTCTACTTGACTAGCACGTTGAATCAATGATGGTTGTGTTTCCTAACCATAGACATGAGTTGTCATTTGATTAACGGGGTCACATCATTAGAGAATGATGTGATTGACTTGACCCATCCATTAGCTTAGCACGATGATCGTTTAGTTTGTTGCTATTGCTTTCTCCATAACTATACATGTTCCTATGACTATGAGATCATGCAACTCCCGAATACCGGAGGAACACTTTGTATGCTACAAAACGTCACAACGTAACTAGGTGATTACAAAGGTGCTCTACAGGTGTCTCCAATGGTGGTTGTTGAGTTGGCATAGATCAAGACTAGGATTTGTCACTCCGATTATTGGAGAGGTATCTCTCGGCCCTCTCGGTAATGTACATCACTATAAGCCTTGCAAGCAATGTAGCTAATGAGTTAGTTACGGGATGTAGAATTACGAAATGAGTAAAGAGACTTGCCAGTACCGAGATTGAACTAGGTATTGAGATACCGATGATCGAATCTCGGGCAAGTAACATACCGATGACAAAGGGAACAACGTATATCGTTATGCGGTTTGACTGATAAAGATCTTCATGGAATATGTAGGAACCAATATGAGCATCCAGGTTCCGCTATTGGTTATTGACCAGAGACATGTCTCGATCATGTGTGCATAGTTCTCGAACCCGTAGGGTCCGCACGCTTAACGTTCGGTGACGATCGGTATTACGAGTTTATGTGTTTTGATGTACCGAAGGTAGTTCGGAGTCCCGGATTTGATCACAGACATGACGAGGAGTCTCGAAATGGTCGAGACATAAATATTGATATATTGGAAGCCTATGTTTGGACATCGGAATGGTTCCGGGTAAAATCGGGAGTATACCAGAGTAGCGGGAGTTACCGAAACACCCCGGGAGGTATATGGGCCTTATTGGGCCTTAGTGGAAGAGAGAGGAAAGAAGCAAAGGAGGCCCCCCCCCCAAGCCCATTCTGAATTGGGAGGGGGGGGGCGCTCCCCCCCTTTCCGTCCTTCTTCCCTCTCCTCCTTCTCTCCTAGAACCAACAAAGGAAAGGGGAGAATCCTACTCCCAGTGGGAGTAGGACTCCTTGGGGCGCGCCTAGAGAGGCCGGCCCCCTCCCCCTCCTCCACTCCTTTATACACGGGGGAGGGCGGCACCCCATAGACACACAAGTTGATCATTGATCTTTAGCCGTGTGCGGTGCCTCCCTCCATCATAATCCACCACGGTAATATCGTAGCGGTGCTTACGTGAAGCCATGTTCCGATAGCAACATCATTGCCGTCATCACGCCCTCGTGCTGACGAAGCTCTCCCTCGAAGCTCTACTAGATTGTGAGTTCGCGGGACGTCACCGAGCCGAATGTGTGCAGATCGCGGAGGTGTCGTATCTTCGGTACTAGATCGGTCGATCATGAAGACGTATGACTATATCAACCGCGTTGTCATAACGCTTCCGCTTACGGTCTACGAGAGTATGTAGACGATATTCTCCCCTCTTGTTGCTGTGCATCATCATAATCTTGCGTGTGCATAGGAAAATTTTGAAATTACCGCATTCGCCAATAGATTCTTGGTTACAAACTTACTCTTTTTCACAGGGATGGTTACAAATTTACAATGCGTGGTTTATCGGGAGGTGGTGTACTAGTAGCTTAATTAGCTTGGGCGCGCGTGAGTGATTTTGGATAAATAGAGACAAGTGGATCATGTGTCGGGCTGCCCGTCTTGCTCGGGAGTATTTAGACGCCGATATCCACCACACGTGTGGCATAATAGACATTCGCCCGCACATCGTATGTGGCATGAGGAGGAGGTAGTCCACACGGGCTGTGTATGAGCGAATAATAGAATTGCCCACACGTGTGGGCGCAGCTATTTCATGTCACACGCCCAACAAATACTATTCATCTTCACCCCACGCGTGTAGCACGAAGCAAATATGCCTACACGTTTTGGCGCAGCTACATTAGAAACCCACGGGATGATGATTTATTGCCATCCGGGATGGCAGATGTAGCTATCTGGGATGGCAAATATGGTTGTAAAAACATGGCAACTCTCTCGGTTTTGGTTAACTATAGTTGCCATGTCTAATTTATGATAATTGCCGCACGTAATCAAATCATAGTTGTTGTGTGTGATTAACTACTTGCCACATATGATCAAACAATAGTTGTCATGTGTGTTTATCTAGTTGCCACGTGTGGTTAATCGCAGTTGCAATGTATGTTTATCTGATTGCCACGTATACACAATTGCAGTTACCGTCTAGCAAATGAATTATAGTTGCCATGTGTGTTTGCCTAGTTGTCATGTACGCGCAACTGCAGTTGTCATCCAACAACATACGACTGTCGTGTGAGCGAAAAGCAGTTCGCCCACACGCGAGTGGACTAGGTGGTGGTTGTGTGGGCAGAAATTAGTTCGCCCACACAGCGCATTTGGTAACCGCGTGTTGTGGGGCGTGTGGGTGACCTCTTCAACGCCCACACACCGGGCTTGTCCTACGTGGCACGCGAAAACTCTCTCGGTGTGTCATGATTCATGTAAACTTAACTGGACGATAATCCAGACCTATGGGTGAGTTGTAATGTTGCCCAACGTGTGGGCATTAGTGTTTTCGGTATTTTATGGTAAGCGAAAAAAGGGGTTCTCTAAAAAAATCACGGAAAGGAAAACTGAAGCACGGCACTCCCTCGTTCTCCTTGTCGGCAATTCGCGTAGTAGGCCATGTGCGTCATCACCGTGACGTGGTGCCGCTCACGTCACCGCCATACACTATATTATGCCGTCGATACGATTTCTCGGGTACATACAGGATGCATAAAATTTGTGCCTCCGAAGTAAAGAGTATAGTACTGTATATGTTCGAGAAAGAGAGCAGTATATGTTTCAGAAAGAGAGTATGCAGGAGTTGAGAAAACGAAAAGAGTACGTAGAGGCAGAGTCATACATATATGGATTGTGGTGTGAGTTTGTGACGTGATTGTTTGTGCATCAACCCTGCAATTAGCGTGTGACGTGACGTGATCGGCTCGCCCATGGTCACCCTATCTCATCCTTTCGATCGATACAGCAGTTCGAATGATCCTAATCTGGTGGCTTAGCTACCAAAATTCTTATCTGGATTGTTTCTTAATCGGCACTCCTTTCTTGTCACTGTCGACTGACGTGCTGCGTTGGCCTCGACGGTTGGACATCCGCACGCGGCCATGAACGACTTTCTTGTCACGGGCGCCGGCTCTAGTGGATTCGATCTGGACCGGGCGGACATTGTGCCGGATTGATCATTCCCCGCAAAGGGACCGCCACCCTTGCTTTTTGTGCAGCAAAAAGTCTAGCATAAAAAAATCAGGCTCGTTCAATAGACATGTGCGAGTTGACGGATTGGATAAGGACGTGCCGCAAGGCGTTCGATCGGATGGCGAAGTGAAGAATGTGCATTGAACCGGGACGCAAGGCGTTCGATCGGTCAGGTTGTACCTAGTGAATGAAGAGATAAAATAAGCCCAGCGAGAGTGACGAGAACCATAAGCAAGCTGGAGAGGATAGATTAAGGGCAAAGGTCCGTGAGGACGCCACGAGGATCGCACACTGGCACCACGTGTCGGCCAAGCAAATAAATAAACTGGCCGTGTCGGGTGCATCGACGTGGACGGTGACAATAGATTCACGTCACGCGGTTTTTCTTGGCTCCGAAGGCGTCGAGCTACCAACTTCCAAAAAAGAAATCAAAAGGGTTGGATGTTGGGCCTACAAAACAGTGGCAACGATGTGAAGCGGCTCGTTGAGGGACCATGATGGTACTACAAAGCAATCAAACAAGATCCATGGTAGATCACTCCGGTCGAGTCCGGTGTATCCGACCCGGAAATGGAGGTCTTCGTTTCTTTGTCTTGAATTCGTCTCGGTCCGTCAGTCGCACGCGAATCTTTGAAACGAACGACTGAGCTAGCGATGAAAACGACGAGTGAGGCACATGACACTCGACTCAAAAGAAAAAGAAGAGTAACACGAACCTGGATATTTGGTCGTGGCATTCGTTGGCCGTAAAGATATGAATTAACATGTGATGCCACACAGCCACACGTACATGGTACAAACAGAGGTGCATATGCTCTAAGTGGTCAATTTGGTTTGCATCCACACCCATATATGCCTGGCCTGGATAGTGCTTGGAGTCGGCCTTGTAGTTGTTTGGTTTCTAAAGAATGATCTAAACACTCTTATATTTCTTTACGAAGGGAATAGAAAAACCTGCCTCGCCTGGTTGTGTGATTAGTCTGGTACAAAAAAGAAAAGAAAACACCTAGGCAGAGTGATTAGCCTGGTCCAGTCGTCCGGTTTCCTTCACCTGGACGGGCTGCAGCCTCGCCTGGTCCTACTTAAGGACACACGAGGTATAGTCTACTGTCTGAAAAAGGTTTTCTAATCACAAAAGGACAAAGCAGCAGGTCAGGGTAGAAACCAAACACACCACTGCATCTTGCATGGCTAGCTGGGCAGGCAGAAAACTTCAACTTTGCACGCCCATGCCAGGCATCAATTTTTTTTCAGCATGGATCTCACGGTGCAAACCAAACCAACCCTAGATACATGACACTACTGTCTGCACGCACCTACATCAAAATGATCAAATGAATTCCTCTGATTCCTCCCTCCCCCATCCCCTCCTAGGGGCGGCTCGGGCGAAAACCCTAACAACCACTGTCGCCGCCTCCTCTCCCTGCCCCCTCCCTCGCTGCCGTCCACGTACATCCGTTGACGGCTGGCGGCGGAGGGATCTGGTGTTCGGCGGGCCAGCAATATGGGGTCGTAGTGCTGCTCGTCGCGGGCTTTGGTGCTGGTGAGACGGCGCATGGCGGAGTTCACAACAGAGTGGAGGTGCGCGATTGGGGCTCGTGAGAGGAGTAGGGTCCGGAAGGTGGCTCTTCCTGGAGGAGACGGCGGCGTAGCTCGGCCATGGCAGCATGGTGGTGCTCGGCCAGGAGTTGTTGCGCTTGCAGCGCTGAGCACGATGGTTCATGGCGCCTCCTGGTGCCTCCTCCACGATTCGTGGTCGGAGGTGTTGGAGGCGGCGCGGGCTGGATGGGCCAGATCTAGGACATAGGGCCGCGGCATGGGCGTCTACCAGGAGTTGGCCAGATGGTTGTGGTATGCAATTCCGATGAACCTTAATCGGGCCTGGAGGCAGCTCAGTGGAGTTCTCAATCGTGGGGATGCTAGTGTTTGGGCTGTGTGCTCCTGTTTGTGTGGGTCTTGGGTGGCCTTGACATCTCAACTATGCTGGTGAAGTGATGCGGCGACAACGAAGTTGTCAACTTGGATGGTGTGCCCCAACCCGGTGGGAAGGGATGAGGTGTGCAACGATTCGGAAGAAATTCATGCACGCACTCGGTCGGTGCTGGCGGCGACGACACCGATGGGTGTCGTTCCCCTCCTTGGAGGCGCCACCAAGGTGAGTCAGCATCTCCATCGCTCGCCCTCGGGATTGGTAGTTGTCTTCTAGCGAAAGCTTAGGTTCGGAGTTGAATCAACGCGATGGCGGCGTCTTTGGTGTCGCCACTCTGTTGGGAGCACCGCGCTTGAAGACATGGTCTTGAGGTTCCATGTTGCGCTACTTCCGGTGCTCGCCATTTTTCAAGGTGATCTTTAGTGGCACAATGTATGTCATCGCCGGTGAGTCCAAGACGGTGGCTTTTGTGGATCAACCAAGTGCGCTCACACTAGGCTCGTTGTTCGCAACAAGTTGTAGCCCTCTTGTATTTGAAATTCTGCCTTTTATAAAAGTATGGCCGCGTACTCTCAAAAAATTCCTCTGGATTCAAATCCTACTAAATCCAAATTGTTTCTTCCCTGCAAAAAAATATAATCCAAATTGTTTATTATTTTCCACATGCAAATTAGAGCCACCTCAGTATTATCATCGGTCTCTAATAAATGTGATGACATGACACGGAGATGTCGTCTTTTTCCATACTAGATAATTGCCCGTGCGTTGCTACAGGAACATATATATTCTGGTGGTTTAACACTAACAGTGTCGGACATGAATTCTCATGCGCATCAGATTGGCATTATTTGTTTACCGCTATATTCTTTTTCTTATTGTTCTTCATCCTCCTCCCACTATTTGTGTATCTGCCTCTTGAATTCAAGTTCACCACCTTTATTAATGATGTATCTAGCTCACAATCGCCCCTTCCACTCGATGCTTATAGTCTTTGGATTTTAAACACATAATTATGCACTTGAAATTTAATTTCACGTATATTCCCGTCAACAGCACAAACTTCTTGGCAAACAACTACTTCCTCCGTCTCGGTTTACAGGACATGCATGTTGTTCTAGGTTAAGAATTTAACTAGTTATGGATGTAGTTTCTAAACTTATATTTTTCATCACGTACTGGGCACATGCTGACCAAGCATGCAGCACGCAGGGCGAGGCCAACTGCCGCTGGACAGGCCGGACAGAGGGGAGCCGGAGAAGGAGGACATGGTGCGAGCTTGGTAATAGGGATGGTGTGGTGAAGGCTAGATATGACGGAAGAGGGAGAATCTGATTATCATGTGAAGATTGCTCAAGGTTGAAGATGCTCTGGTCGCCCCTGTCACGTACACAATTAGGATGTTTAACATATACAAGATTCCTTGGCTGCTAGGATAATTATATATGCTCGGCGGTGTGAATACAAAACGAAGCACGTATAGATGAGTGGGGTGGGTACCATCCTCACGTGATACCATGTCCACTCATGCATTTTGGGCACCTAATCAGTTTTCTATAAGTTATAACCCTGAACTGATCAAGCTCGTATGGTATGATCGATGCATGTGAGGTGAGGTTATTGTAATGTTCATCGGAGCTTCGTACGAAGCTCATGTGGAGCACGTGTGGGACGGCACGCCCATTTTGAGATGTACGAGATGTGGAGTGGGGAGTCAGGATAATGTATGCAGACAAAGCGAAACTGAAGATTCTAGATAAGGTCGCTTGATCATTTGTTTGTCGAGAAAATTAATGAATGCATAGCGTCAATTATCACATGCCCACAGGGCTGGATGAACAATTGATTTAGGTGTATTTTTTTCCTAAAAAAAGATTTAGGTGTATTTTTACTTACACTAGACAAACATGGCAACAAAAAGGAGCGCCATGAAATTGCCGATGCCTAAACCCTAATGTCTTAGAATTTGAACAACGAATCCATCGACGCGGGCGGTCGATCCATAGGTGCATCCACAAAAGAACAGCAAGAGCAGATCAGCAGCACAAGCAGCAGCAAGCAAGAAGAGAATACATAAAATAAGCCATAGATCAGATCAGATCCAAGTACAAGCATTTCTTAGATGGCCAGCGCGGGCGACACCCATGAGTGCTTAATCAAGATCTACAGAACACGATTAAGCTACGCACACACACAACCAGGCACGAACACAGGCCCGCTCTTTCTACAACCGCCACACGCACAACGAGACGCATTATTCAACAGTCCAGTAGGCTCAAACTAACCATCTCGTCGCACGCGCGCGCGCGCGCAGCCATGCTCGATCGCTAGGAGCCGCCGCCGTTGCCGGTGTCGCCGTTCCCACCCCCGCCGCCGCCGCCGCCACCACCGCCGGAGGTCGCGGGGGCGCCGCCGCCGCCGCCGGTCAAGTCGTTGATGATCGTCTTGATGATGTTGCCTCGCTTGGGGTTCCGGTTCCCGTCGGGCTTCCTCCTCCGGCCCTGGCCGCCGTCCTGCCCGTCCATGGCGTCGCGCGCGTGCAAGCAAGCCCCGGCCGGCCGGCCCAGAGAAGCGTAGGCGAGTGGACGAGTGTGGTGGGTGCGTGCGTGCGTGCGAAGTAGAGTGGGAGGCTGCGGCTACTGGGAGGTGGCTTTGTAGCGGTGAATGGCATTTGCTGCGGCTACTGGGAGTACAGTGTTAGGGCATTTTTTTCGTTTGGATCTCACGGCATGAGGTATTCTTGCAAGTAAGCCCGCGACTAATCGACGAGGGGTTCTGCGGCAGGTGACCATACCAGAGGGAGAGGGCTAGCACTTCCCGCCTTGGGAGGGAGTGGTTTAGTCTGATTCTTATGCAATGCAGGGGGTTTACTGGGAAAGTAGCTTAGTAACTTTAGCTTAACATGGGAGCTCTCTCGTAGCAGTACAATGCGTGTCTGCGTGTGTGATCGGCCAAGTGGATCGTGTATCGGGCTCCGCCTCTCACTCGCATCAACTGGGCGATATTATACTTCTAAAATCGAAAAGTTGAAAACAAACGCAGAGGAAAATTGTAGCACTCCACACCCCGCCCTTCTCTCCATGTCGGCCAGTGGAGTTTTGCGCCGTCCCGGGGGCATGCGCGTCATGGCGTGACGTTGCGCCCCTTACGTCACACATAGATACGGTGTATATACGATTTCTCCCGTAGATACGGTGCATATAACATTTGTGTCTCGAAATACTATTCTTTTAATAATACATCTAGGCGTCTCATAACTTTATAGAGGACACAGGTTTTCGTCCAGTTTCCCTTGATAAACCGAGCAGTCTCAGCCATCGGCTTCTTCTTCTGCAATGGAATCTTAGCAGTTCTCCTGCTAACTTTCAAAAAAACTTTATAGAGGACAGAATTATAAATATAATAAGACTATCGCTCGTTGCAAACAACAAACGTAGCACAAACACCACCCAGGCATGTCGAGGGACAGCCACCAACGACCAAACAAAAACAACAAAGCAAACAGGCCTTGCAGTATTATGTTTGAGAAAGAGAGTTTCAAAACAAGTAGGAGTACGTACGTAGGTATATATGATGTGAGTTTGTGACGTGATTGCTTGTGCATTAGGTCTACAATTAGTGTGTGACTTGATCGGCTTCCCCATGATCGCCTTATCTCCTCCATACGATCGATGTAGCAGTTGGAATGATCATAATCTGGTGGCTTTTACAACAACAATTCTAGTCTAAAACCCCAACCTTATCACTCCTTAATCGGCAGGTAGAGTTGTTTGTTGTCACTGTCGACTGCTGTCGTACGTTGGTGACAACGGCTGGACATCCGCACGTGGACACGAACGACTTTCTTGTCACGGGCACCGGCCGTAGCGGATCGGATCTAGACCAGCGGGATCCTGTGCCGACCGGCCGGATGACTGCGCGCAGAGCAGCCGCCACGCACATTTTCCGGATCAAATAATTGTGGCGCGCCATGATATTTGTGGAGCAGAGCGGAGTGCTAGAAAGTCTAGGCATCGTCAATGGACATGTGCTAGTTTGACAGTCACAGACCGGATAAGAACGTGCCGCGCTCTGCCGGACGGCGAAGTGAAGAATGTGCATTGCACCGGGCGTCCGGGCAGTTGTGTTAGGTTGTACGTACTGAAGAGATAAAATAAGAATGGAGACAGTGACGAGAACCATAGGCAAGCTGGCGAGGATAGGTTAAGGGCAAGTGGCAAGGTCTGCAATGGCCTTGCATCCGCCATAGGATCGCACATCAACAGTTTGTGTGGTATACGTGTCCGCCAGCCCAGGCAAAATAACCGGTCAGGTGCATGCATCAACGTGGCCGATGGCAATAGGCACACGTCACGTGGCTTTTTTTTTTGAAACACGTAACGTGGCTTTCTTAGCTCTGAAGGCGTCGGGCTACCTTCAAAAGAAGAAACAAAAGGCCTAGATCCTGGGCCTACGACAATGGCAACTAGCACGGGGTGCATCATGATCCTGCAGCAAAGCAATCAAACTAGCCCGGGAGAGTAGTCCAAGTCCAGTGTATCCGACCGACCGTAATGTCGACCTCCATTTCTCTGTCTTGAATTCGTCTCAGGTCGCGGGCGAATCTCTGAAGCGAAATGAGCAATGAAAACGAGGAGGAAAAGCTCTGAACCTCGACTCCAAAGATGGACTGACATTTGGTCGTGGCTTTGTGCGGGCCATGAAGATGCATAACGTGGCAGCTGCTGACGATAGGAATTACGCCACACGTACGTACACAGTAGCGCGGGTGCATACCCTCGGTGCTGCATGACAGACCTGTCTGTGCACAATCAACAAGACCAAATGAATTCCACTCCACTGGATTCAAATCCATATATCCAAAATGTTTCTTATTCTCCACGTGCAAATTAGGGGATCTTCGTCCGGCGGCTGCTGCGCCGGGTCCCGCTTCTGCGTGTGCGGCACCTCCGCCCCGAGCGGTTCCGCCGCCGCATCGTGCTGCTCCTCCGCCGCCTCGGCGAGGCGGCGCCTCCACCACCTGCTCGGGCCCTGCCCCCGCCGCCTCCGCCTAGGGCTGAGCCGAGGCCGTGGCCGAGGCAAATGGCGGCCGGTCGCGGTGGCCCTGGCCAAGGTCCGCTCGGCCGTGGGGTTGGGGCGTCGCCGGGAGATAACCGGAATCCCCCGCGTGGCCAGTGGGGAGATGACGGTTACGACGCCTACGGTGCTGGGTTGCATCGGGGATCTTCGTCCTCCGGCGGGGGCCGTGGCTATGCTTGGACGGACGACGACACTGCCAACCGGGGCTTTCAGGGTCCGCCCGGTAACTTCGTGGAGGGGGCGGTTGCTCCTAATAACCGCCCCTTCCGGGGCCGATTCCGCGGAGGTCGGGGTGGGCACAGACGTAACTACCCGCCTAGGAATCCGAAGGCTACGGTTGAGACTGAGGTGGTGGCCGACGAAGGTTCGGTTCTACCGCAGGTGGCTGAGATGGTGGCTGAAGTCACATTGCCGGAAACCATGCAGACTGGTGATTCGGCTTCTGAGCATGGTATGGACAGATCAGAGGCTGACAAGTTGTCCAAGTGGGCGGCTAAGAAGAAGAAGCTTAATTGTTTTCGATGTGGTGACACGGGTCACTTTATGGCGGAGTGCAGCGCGGAATTATGTGACATGTGCCGGAAACCGAAGCATGCTGCTGCTGAGTGCCCTCTTATGCTTGGGCCTAAGCCGACTGTTCGGATATACGGGGTCTGCTGCTCGGAGTTGATGTTCTTTGAGTCTCCTAGTGTGGCACCTCTGGCACCAGCGGTAAAGACTTCTTTTCCAGGGGTGGTGAAAATAGTTCACGGACCGTTGACCGAGGCGCAAATCATTTAGCAGCTGCGGGAACTCGCTCCGGGTAAATTTCAGTGGTCGTTACTCAAGCTTAATGATACGTATTACAAAGTTGATTTTCCGACTAAAGAGGATCAGGTGCGAATCCTCAAGTTTGGTATGAGTAGGGTCACAGGCACTAGTTTTCTGTTGCAGTTTGATGAGTGGAAGAAGAAGGAGCCACAGGGCATGCCTTTGAGGCAGATTTGGGTTCGTTTCTCCGGGGCGCCATCTGATCCCTTGGATAGCTTCTTGGTGACGTGGAGTTTGGGGTCTTTGATCAGCAAGACTGAATAGGTGGATATGCCATTCACTAGGGCCAACGGAGTGGCGCGTTTACTCGTCAGTGTGGCTAATATTGAGTTCTTGCCGAATGTGGTGCCTTGGACGTACGATGGTGTTATTTATCAGCTGGACGTTCTGTATGAGGATCCTAATTTGTTCGACGAGTTTGAGGATGACAACCCTATGGACACGACCGAGGGAGGACGTCCCCCGGGAAACCAGGATGATTCGACTATGGGTGATGATAACGGGGCCAAGGGTCCGGTAGGTCCGTCTGAGTCTACTGATATTGCGCCTGCTAGTTCTTCTGGGGTGGCTCTGACGTCCACGTTGCAGATTGGGTCCTTGGGACCTTTCTCTGCTCCGCCTCGCCTTCGGGGTGTTTCTCCGGGTTCCGTGGATCCCGTGGCTCCTCTTTGTGCGCCTGCGGTTGAGGTGGGAGATCCCGAGGGGCAGGCGGCCCTTCCCATATCTCCTACTTCGCTGTTGCCTTCTGTGGATGGTGCAGCGCTTGCGGTCATGGCTACAGGTGATGGGCAGGAGGCCCGGTCTCCTGTGATGCCGTCGACGCCGGCGCCCCCCGAGGACTCGGCACTCTTCTCCACATCGCCGCGCGCGGGAGGAGGGGTGGCCGTGCAGGTGGCCGCCGGCCCTCTTTGCTCCGCTGCGGTGGTCGGGTCAGGTGGTGTGTCCATCTCCCCGGCTCCCTCTCCGAAGCGCCGTGCACGGGTCTCCCCCGCTCCTGCTGTCGGCGGGTCTCCCGTGGTCAGGACGCGGGTGTCGTCGCCGTGTTGTTCTCCTGCCCCGGTGGCTAAGGCCCGGGGTGCCGCTACTGGGGGATGGGCAGGAGGCCTTTCCTCTAGCAGAGCTTCACGCGAGGAGGTCATCGCCTTTGGCGGTATCCCGAACCCAGTTTCTCAGGGGAGGCGGGTCAGCGGGAGACTGCAGGAGCAGCCGGACGTTGATGATATGCAGCTGAGGTCTGCTTTGAGAGCTGCCAAGCTGCGCGACGTCGAAACCTCCACTGGTATGTCAGTTAATCAGTCCAATTCCATTTTGCATTTTACTGATGCTGAAATTATTCATAATGCAAATCAAATAGGATTTTCACTTGGTAACAATGAGTTCGAGGTCTCTAGGTCGGTTAATGACATTCTTGATTTGGAAGCTGATCGTGCGGTAGATATGATCCGTCACATTGCTGCTGTTAAACCTATGAACGACTCGGAGATAGATGCGCTGGGGGTTAGGGTTCTTGATGGCCTGTGTGCCGATCTTGACCCTGCACTACCCGAGACGGAGGAAGATACCATTCCTGAGGTGCCTCTCTCTGTAGATGAGCCCGAGGCGATAGAAGCAGAGATTACCTGTGCTGACCAGGCTGATGGTCACATTAAGCCAAAGAGGACGTGGAAACGGAAGGTTTATCCAGTCTCGGCTGCACGTAGGAGTGCTAGGATCCGCACTGCAAAAAAAATTCATGATGAGTTATGAGAGGCATTTTCTGGAATAGCAGAGGTCTTAGAGACTTGGCTAAAAGAAGATTTCTAGCGGAGGCTTCTCTTGAGCATCGTTTAGATTTTATTGCTTTGTCTGAGACTGGAAGAAGCAACTTCACTTCTCAATTTCTTGCCACTT
>NC_041386.1:121278373-121376165 GCF_002162155.2 Triticum dicoccoides | reverse complement strand
ATTGGCATTGCCTCCCCCCTCGAGGAAGATCCGGTGGGGTTTTACTTGGGGTTAAGTGCGAAACGTTGGAAGTCCGGAGTGTAGTTTTGGGGGATTTTGCCGTCAAGTTCCGAGTTCGAACTAAGGCAGATGGGTTTGATTGGGCTTTGGTGGCGGTGTACGGAGCTGCGCAACCAGAGCTCAAGCCAGACTTTTTGGCGGATCTGGTTCGTATTTGTGGTAACGAACAGCTACCCCTCTTAGTGGGGGGGGGATTTCAACATTATTCGTAGGAAGGAGGAGAAGAATAATGACAATTTTGACGGCCGATGGTCGTTTATGTTCAACACTATTATCGAAAGTTTGGATCTCAGAGAGATAGAGCTTTCGGGTAGGAAATTCACTTGGGCTAATTCGTTACCGGTCCCGACGTTTGAGAAACTTGACTGTGTCTTAGCAAGTGTCGAGTGGGAACAGAAGTTTCCTCTGGTAACCGTGCAGGCATTGACAAGGGGTGTCTCTGACCATACACCGTTACTAGTCGATTCAGGGGTTCAAACGTTTGTGGGAAACAAGAACATTTTCTCGTTTGAACTTGCCTGGTTTGAAAGAGAAGGTTTCATTGAGTTGTTAGCTCGGGAGTGGGCTAAAGACTCGGGAGGAAGGACGCCTATCGAGCGATGGCAATGTAAGATTCGTCATCTCCGAAGGTTCCTTCGAGGATGGGCTAAGCACACGCATGGTATTTATAAGGCGGAGAAGGAGAGACTTCTTCTACTTATTCAAAACCTTGAAGTTAAAGCTGAAACTTCTATCTTAGATTCCAGTGAGTTGGAAACAAAGATAGAGGCGGAGATGCGTCTTAAACAGCTTCTTCGCGAGGAGGAATTGAAGTGGGCGTTGCGAGCTAAGGTTCGCAAGATAGTACAAGGAGAGGACAATACTCAATTCTTTCATATGATTGCTAATGGGAAGCATCGTAAAAAGAGAATTTTTCAGTTAGAACAAGCTGAAGGGACGATAGTTGGTCAAGACAATCTGAAAGTCTATATTACCAATTATTATAAGCAGTTGTTTGGTCCCCCGGAAGAGAATTTTGTGTCTTTAGATGAGTCTAGGGTTCAGGATGTTCCTCAACTTGAGACTGCCGAGAATGAGCTCTTGACTGCTCCTTTCTCTGAGAAAGAGGTGTTTGAAGCCATTGCACAGATGGAGAATAATAAGGCTCCAGGACCGGATGGGTTTCCGGCGGAGTTCTACAAAAAGTGTTGGCACTTTATTAAGGGTGATTTGTTGCCCATGTTCCATGAGTTTTTTGAGGGACGACTTTAGTTGTTTAAGCTGAATTTTGGAACGATAACTCTTCTTCATAAGAAGGCAGACGCGGTTCGCATTGAATAGTTCAGACCCATATGTCTGCTTAATGTGAGTTTCAAAATCTTCACCAAGGTCAGAACGAACAGACTTACGCAGATTGCGCACTCCATGGTTCATCCGTCCCAGACTGCTTTCATGCCTGATCGAAACATTCTTGAAGGGGTTGTTGTCTTGCATGAAACGCTCCATGAACTCCACTCAAAAAAACTTGATGGTGTAGTTTTTAAAGTGGATTTTGAAAAAGCATATGATAAAGTTAAATGGCCTTTCCTTCAACAAGCTTTGCGTATGAAAGGTTTTGATCCGGCCTGGAGAAACCAGATTGATTCCTTTACTCAAAAAGGGAGTGTAGGGATTAAAGTGAATGACGACATAGGTCACTATTTCCGAACACACAAGGGGCTAAGGCAAGGAGACCCGATGTCACCGATCTTGTTTAATATAGTGGCTGATATGCTCACTATCTTAATAGGTCGGGCCAAGGATGCAGGGCAGGTAGTGAAGGAAATATGCCCTAGAGGCAATAATAAAGTTATTATTTATTTCCTTATAATCATGATAAATGTTTATTATTCATGCTAGAATTGTATTAACTGGAAACATAATACATGCATGAATACATAGACAAACAAAGTGTCACTAGTATGCCTCTACTTGACTAGCTCGTTAATCAAAGATGGTTATGTTTCCTAACCATGAGCAATGAGTTGTTATTTGATTAACGAGGTCACATCATTAGTTGAATGATCTGATTGACATGACCCATTCCATTAGCTTAGCACCCGATCGTTTAGTATGTTGCTATTGCTTTCTTCATGACTTATACATGTTCCTATAACTATGAGATTATGCAACTCCCGTTTGCCGGAGGAACACTTTGGGTGCTACCAAACGTCACAACGTAACTGGGTGATTATAAAGGAGCATTACAGGTGTCTCCAAAGGTAGATGTTGGGTTGGCGTATTTCGAGATTAGGTTTTGTCACTCCGATTGTCGGAGAGGTATCTCTGGGCCCTCTCGGTAATGCACATCACTTAAGCCTTGCAAGCATTGCAACTAAATGAGTTAGTTGCGGGATGATGTATTACAGAACGAGTAAAGAGACTTGCGGGTAACGAGATTGAACTAGGTACTGGAATACCGACGATCGAATCTCGGGCAAGTAATATACCGGTGACAAAGGGAACAATGTATGTTGTTATGCGGTCTGACCGATAAAGATCTTCGTAGAATATGTAGGAGCCAATATGGGCATCCAGGTCCAGCTATTGGTTATTGACCGAAGACGTGTCTCGGTCATGTCTACATTGTTCTCGAACCCGTAGGGTCCGCACGCTTAAGGTTACGATGACAGTTATATTATGAGTTTGTGCATTTTTGATGTACCGAAGGTTGTTCGGAGTCCCGGATGTGATCACGGACATGACGAGGAGTCTCGAAATGGTCGATACATAAAGATTGATATATCGGAAGCCTATGTTTGGATATCGGAAGTGTTCCGGGTGAAATCGGGATTTTACCGGAGTACCGGGAGGTTACCGGAACCCCCCGGGAGCCATATGGGCCTTAATGGGCTTTAGTGGAAAGGAG
This sequence comes from Triticum dicoccoides, assembly GCF_002162155.2. NCBI lineage: Eukaryota > Viridiplantae > Streptophyta > Magnoliopsida > Poales > Poaceae > Triticum > Triticum dicoccoides. The sequence continues at coordinate 121,373,218 of NC_041386.1, read as the reverse complement.
AAAGGGGCAGCCCAAGGTGGCCGCGCACCTCCCCCCTTCCCCTAGTCCTATTAGGACTAGGAGAGGTGGCCGGCCCCCCTCTCCCTCTTTCCCCCTCGGGGAATCCTAGTCCAACTAGGATTGGGGGGGAGTCCTACTCCCGGGAGGAGTACGACTCCTCCTGCGCCCTCCTCCTGGCTGGCGGCCCCCTCCCCCTTGGCTCCTTTATATACTGAGGCAGAGTCACCCCAGAAACTCACAAGTTGATCCACGTGATCTATTCCTTAGCCGTGTGCGGTGCCCCCTGCCACCATAGTCCTCGATAATACTGTAGCGGAGTTTAGGCGAAGCCCTGCTGCTGTAGTGCATCAAGATCGTCACCACGCCGTCGTGCTGACGGTACTCTTCCCCGACACTTTGCTGGATCGGAGTCCGGGGATCGTCATCGAGCTGAACGTGTGCTCGAACTCAGAGGTGCCGTAGTTTCGGTGCTTGATCGGTTGGATCGTGAAGACGTACGAATACTTCCTCTACGTTGTGTCAGCGCTTCTGCAGTCGGTCTGCGTTGGGTACGTAGACAACACTCTCCCCTCTCGTTGCTATGCATCACATGATCTTCCGTGTGCGTAGGAAATTTTTTGAAATTACTACGAAACCCATCAGTGGCATCCGAGCCTAGGTTATTTATGTTGATGTTATATGCACGAGTAGAACACAAGTGAGTTGTGGGCGATATAAGTCATACTGCCTACCAGCATGCCATACTTTGGTTTGGCGGCATTGTTGGACGAGACGACCCGGACCAACATTATGCGTACGCTTACGCGAGACCGGTTCCCCCGACGTGCTTTGCACATAGGTGGCTTGCGGGCGACTGTCTCTCCAACTTTAGTTGAACCAAGTATGGCTACGCCCGGTCCTTGCGAAGGTTAAAACGGAGTCTATTTGACAAACTATCGTTGTGGTTTTGATGCGTAGGTGAGATTGGTTCTTGCTTAAGCCCGTAGCAGCCACGTAAAACTTGCAACAACAAAGTAGAGGACGTCTAACTTGTTTTTGCAGGGCATGTTGTGATGTGATATGGTCAAGACATGATGCTGAATTTTATTGTATGAGATGATCATGTTTTGTAACCGAGTTATCGGCAACTGGCAGGAGCCTTATGGTTGTCGTTTTATTGTATGCAATGAAATCGCGATGTAATGCTTTACTTTATTACTAAGCGGTAGTGATAGTCGTGGAAGCATAAGCCTGGCGAGACGACAACGATGCTACGATGGAGATCAAGGTGTCACGCTGGTGACGATGGTGGTCACGATGGTGCTTCGGAGATGGAGATCACAAGCACAAGATGATGATGGCCATATCATATCACTTATATTGATTGCATGTGATGTTTATCCTTTTATGCATCTTATCTTGCTTTGATTGACGGTAGCATTATAAGATGATCTCTCACTAAATTATCAAGAAGTGTTCTCCCTGAGTATGCACCGTTGCGAAAGTTCTTCGTGCTGAGACACCACGTGATGATCGGGTGTGATAGGTTCTACGTTCAAATACAACGGGTGCAAAACAGTTGCACACGCGGAATGCTCAGGTTATACTTGACGAGCCAAGCATATACAGATATGGCCTCGGAACACGGAGACCGAAAGGTCGAGCGTGAATCATATAGTAGATATGATCAACATAACGATGTTCACCATTGAAAACTACTCCATCTCACGTGATGATCGGTTATGGTTTAGTTGATTTGGATCACGTAATCACTTAGAGGATTAGAGGGATGTCTATCTAAGTGGGAGTTCTTTAATTAACTTGATTAACTGAACTTAAATTTATCATGAAACTTAGTACCTGATTAGTATCTTGCTTGTTTATGTTTGATTGTAGATAGATGGCTCGTGCTGTTGTTCCGTTGAATTTTAATGCGTTCCTTGAGAAAGCAAAGTTGAAAGATGATGGTAGCAATTACACGGACTGGGTCCGTAACTTGAGGATTATCCTCATTGCTGCACAGAAGAATTACATCCTGGAAGCACCGCTGGGTGCCAGGCCTGCTGCAGGAGCAACGCCAGATGTTATGAACGTCTGGCAGAGCAAAGCTGATGACTACTCGATAGTTCAGTGTGCCATGCTTTACGGCTTAGAATCGGGACTTCAACGACGTTTTGAACGTCATGGAGCATATGAGATGTTTCAGGAGTTGAAGTCGATATTTCAAGCAAATGCCCGGATTGAGAGATATGAAGTCTCTAATAAGTTCTATAGCTCCAAGATGGAGGAAAACAGTTCTGTCAGTGAGCATATACTCAAAATGTCTGGGTATAATAATCACTTGATTAAATTGGAAGTTAATCTTCCAGATGATAGCGTCATTGACAGAATTCTTCAATCACTGCCACAAAGCTACAAGAGCTTCGTGATGAACTATAATATGCAAGGGATGAACAAGACTATTCCCGAGCTCTTCGCGATGCTGAAAGCTGCGGAGGTAGAAATCAAGAAGGAGCATCAAGTGTTGATGGTCAACAAGACCACTAGTTTCAAGAAAAAGGGCAAAGGGAATAAGAAGGGGAACTTCAAAAAGAGCGGCAAGCAAGTTGCTACTCAAGAGAAGAAACCCAAACCTGGACCTAAGCCTGAAACTGAGTGCTTCTATTGCAAGCAGACTGGTCACTGGAAGCGGAACTGCCCCAAGTATTTGGCGGATAAGAAGGATGGCAAGGTGAACAAAGGTATATGTGATATACATGTTATTGATGTGTACCTTACTAATGCTCGCAGTAGCACCTGGGTATTTGATACTGGTTCTGTTGCTAATATTTGCAACTCGAAACAGGGACTACGGATCAAGCGAAGATTGGTTAAGGACGAGGTGACGATGCGCGTGGGAAACGGTTCCAAAGTCGATGTGATCGCAGTCGGCACGCTACCTCTACATCTACCTTCGGGATTAGTATTAGACCTAAATAATTGTTATTTGGTGCCAGCTTTAAGCATGAACATTATATCTGGATCTTGTTTGATGCGAGACGGTTATTCATTTAACTCAGAGAATAACGGTTGTTCTATTTATATGAGTAATATCTTTTATGCTCATGCACCCTTGAAGAGTGGTCTATTCTTGTTGGATCTCGATAGTAGTAACACACATATTCATAATGTTGAAGCCGAAAGATGCAGAGTTGATAATGATAGTGCAACTTATTTGTGGCACTGCCGTTTAGGTCATATCGGTGTAAAGCGCATGAAGAAACTCCATTCTGATGGACTTTTGGAACCACTTGATTATGAATCACTTGGTACTTGCGAACCGTGCCTCATAGGCAAGATGACCAAAACGCCATTCTCCGGTACTATGGAGAGAGCAACAGATTTGTTGGAAATCATACATACAGATGTATGTGGTCCGATGAATATTGAGGCTCGTGGCGGATATCGTTATTTTCTCACCTTCACTGATGATTTAAGCAGATATGGGTATATCTACTTAATGAAACATAAGTCTGAAACATTTGAAAAGTTCAAAGAATTTCAGAGTGAAGTTGAAAATCATCGTAACAAGAAAATAAAGTTTCTACGATCTGATCGTGGAGGAGAATATTTGAGTTACGAGTTTGGTGTACATTTGGAAAATTGTGGAATAGTTTTGCAACTCACGCCACCCAGAACACCTCAACGTAATGGTGTGTCCGAACGTCGTAATCGTACTTTACTGGATATGGTGCGATCTATGATGTCTCTTACTGATTTACCGCTATCGTTTTGGGGATACGCTCTAGAGACGGCCGCATTCACGTTAAATAGGGCACCATCAAAATCCGTTGAGACGACGCCTTTTGAACTGTGGTTTGGCAAGAAACCAAAGTTGTCGTTTCTAAAAGTTTGGGGCTGCGATGCTTATGTGAAAAAGCTTCAACTTGATAAGCTCAAACCCAAATCGGAGAAATGTATCTTCATAGGATATCCAAAGGAAACTATTGGATACACCTTCTATCACAGATCCGAAGGCAAGACTTTTGTTGCTAAATTCGGAAACTTTCTGGAGAAGGAGTTTCTCTCGAAAGAAGTGAGTGGGAGGAAAGTAGAACTTGACGAGGTAACTGTACCTGCTCCCTTATTGGAAAGTAGTACATCACAGAAAACTGTTTCTGCGACACCTACACCAGTCAGTGAGGAAGCTAATGATGATGATCATGAAACTTCAGAACAAGATACTACTGAACCTCGTAGATCAACCAAAGTAAGATCCGCACCAGAGTGGTACGGTAATCCTGTTCTGGAAGTCATGTTATTAGATCATGATGAACCTACGAACTATGAAGAAGCGATGGTGAGCCCAGATTCCGCAAAGTGGCTTGAAGCCATGAAATCTGAGATGGGATCCATGTATGAGAACAAAGTGTGGACTTTGGTTGACTTGCCCGATGATCGGCAAGCAATTGAGAATAAATGGATCTTCAAGAAGAAGACTGACGCTGACGGTAATATTACTGTCTACAAAGCTTGACTTGTCGCAAAAGGTTTTCGGCAAGTTCAAGGGATTGACTACGATGAGACCTTCTCACCCGTAGCGATGCTTAAGTCTGTCCGAATCATGTTAGCAATTGCCGCATTTTATGATTATAAAATTTGGCAGATGGATGTCAAAACTGCATTCCTGAATGGATTTCTGGAAGAAAAGTTGTATATGATGCAACCAGAAGGTTTTGTTGATCCAAAGGGAGCTAACAAAGTGTGCAAGCTCCAGCGATCCATTTATGGACTGGTGCAAGCCTCTCGGAGTTGGAATAAACATTTTGATAGAGTGATCAAAGCATTTGGTTTTATACAGACTTTTGGAGAAGCCTGTATTTACAAGAAAGTGAGTGGGAGCTCTGTAGCATTTCTAATATTATATGTGGATGACATATTGTTAATTGGAAATGATATAGAATTTCTGGATAGCATAAAGGGATACTTGAATAAGAGTTTTTCAATGAAAGACCTCGGTGAAGCTGCTTACATATTAGGCATTAAGATCTATAGAGATAGATCAAGACGCTTAATTGGACTTTCACAAACAACATACCTTGACAAAATTTTGAAGAAGTTCAAAATGGATCAAGCAAAGAAAGGATTCTTGCCTGTGTTACAAGGTGTGAAATTGAGTAAGACTCAATGCCCGACCACTGCAGAAGATAGAGATAATATGAAAGATGTTCCCTATGCATCAGCAATAGGATCTATCATGTATGCAATGCTGTGTACCAGACCTGATGTGTGCCTTGCTATAAGTCTAGCAGGGAGGTACCAAAGTAATCCAGGAGTGGATCACTGGACAGCGGTCAAGAACATCCTGAAATACCTGAAAAGGACTAAGGATATGCTTCTCGTATATGGAGGTGACAAAGAGCTCGTCGTAAAAGGTTACGTTGATGCAAGCTTTGACACTGATCCGGACGATTCTAAATCGCAAACCGGATACGTGTTTACATTAAACGGTGGAGCTATCAGTTGGTGCAGTTCTAAACAAAGCGTCGTAGCGGGATCTACATGTGAAGCAGAATACATAGCTGCTTCGGAAGCAGCAAACGAAGGAGTCTGGATGAAGGAGTTCATATCCGATCTAGGTGTCATACCTAGTGCATCGGATCCAATGAAAATCTTTTGTGACAATACTGGTGCAATTGCCTTGGCAAAGGAATCCAGATTTAACAAGAGGACCAAGCACATCAAGAGACACTTCAATTCCATCCGGGATCTAGTCCAGGTGGGAGACATAGAGATTTGCAAGATACATACGAATCTGAATGTTGCAGACCCATTGACTAAGCCTCTTCCACGAGCAAAACATGATCAGCACCAAGGCTCCATGGGTGTTAGAATCATTACGGTGTAATCTAGATTATTGACTCTAGTGCAAGTGGGAGACTGAAGGAAATATGCCCTAGAGGCAATAATAAAGTTATTATTTATTTCCTTATAATCATGATAAATGTTTATTATTCATGCTAGAATTGTATTAACCGGAAACATAATACATGTGTGAATACATAGACAAACAAAGTGTCACTAGTATGCCTCTACTTGACTAGCTCGTTAATCAAAGATGGTTATGTTTCCTAACCATGAACAATGAGTTGTTATTTGATTAACGAGGTCACATCATTAGTTGAATGATCTGATTGACATGACCCATTCCATTAGCTTAGCACCCGATCGTTTAGTATGTTGCTATTGCTTTCTTCATGACTTATACATGTTCCTATAACTATGATATTATGCAACTCCCGTTTGCCGGAGGAACACTTTGGGTGCTACCAAACATCACAATGTAACTGGGTGATTATAAAGGAGCATTACAGGTGTTTCCAAAGGTAGATGTTGGGTTGGCGTATTTCGAGATTAGGTTTTGTCACTCCGATTGTCAGAGAGGTATCTCTGGGCCCTCTCGGTAATGCACATCACTTAAGCCTTGTAAGCATTGCAACTAAATGAGTTAGTTGCGGGATGATGTATTACAGAACGAGTAAAGAGACTTGCTGGTAACGAGATTGAACTAGGTACTGGAATACCGACGATCGAATCTCGGGCAAGTAACATACCGATGACAAAGGGAACAACGTATGTTGTTATGCGGTCTGACCGATAAAGATCTTCGTAGAATATGTAGGAGCCAATATGGGCATCCAGGTCCCGCTATTGGTTATTGACCGAAGACGTGTCTCGGTCATGTCTACATTGTTCTCGAACCCGTAGGGTCCGCATGCTTAAGGTTACGATGACAGTTATATTATGAGTTTATGCATTTTTGATGTACCGAAGGTTGTTCGGAGTCCCGGATGTGATCACGGACATGACGAGGAGTCTCGAAATGGTCGATACATAAAGATTGATATATTGGAAGCCTATGTTTGGATATCGGAAGTGTTCCGGGTGAAATCGGGATTTTACCGGAGTACCGGGAGGTTACCGGAACCCCCCGGGAGCCATATGGGCCTTAATGGGCTTTAGTGGAAAGGAGAAAGGGGCAGCCCAAGGTGGCCGCGTGCCTCCCCCCTTCCCCTAGTCCTATTAGGACTAGGAGAGGTGGCCGGCCCCCCTCTCCCTCTTTCCCCCTCGGGGAATCCTAGTCCAACTAGGATTGGGGGGGGGGGGGAGTCCTACTCCCGGGAGGAGTAGGACTCCTCCTGCGCCCTCCTCCTGGCCGGCGGCCCCCTCCCCCTTGGCTCCTTTATATACTGAGGCAGAGGCACCCCAGAAACACACAAGTTGATCCACGTGATATGTTCCTTAGTCGTGTGCGGTGCCCCCTGCCACCATAGTCCTCGATAATACTGTAGCGGAGTTTAGGCGAAGCCCTGCTGCTGTAGTGCATCAAGATCGTCACCACGCCGTCATTCTGACGGTACTCTTCCCCGACACTTTGCTGGATCGGAGTCTGGGGATCGTCATCGAGCTGAACGTGTGCTCGAACTCAGAGGTGCCGTAGTTTCGGTGTTTGATCGGTTGGATCGTAAAGACGTACGACTACTTCCTCTACGTTGTGTCAGCGCTTTCGCAGTCGGTCTGCGTTGGGTACGTAGACAACACTCTCCCCTCTCATTGCTATGCATCACATGATCTTGCGTGTGCGTAGGAATTTTTTTGAAATTACTATGAAACCCATCAGGTAGGTGGCCTGGTCCCACATCTAGTTGACGGAGGGATTTCCATTCTTCAGTATGCTGATGATACAATCATCTTTATGGAGCACGACTTGGCGAAAGCAAGAAACATGAAGCTGCTATTATGCTTATTTGAACAACTATCTGGCCTCAAAATTAACTTTCACAAGAGCGAATTGTTTTGCTTTGGAAGAGCAAAGGAGGACCAGGACACGTATAAACAATTGTTCGGATGTGAATTGGGTTCCTTACCGTTTACGTACTTAGGTATACCCATTCATCATCGTAAGCTGACTAACAGTGAGTGGAAATGCATCGAGGATCGTTTTGAAAAGAAACTGAGTTGTTGGAAAGGAAAGCTCATGTCACACGGAGGACGAATGATTCTGATTAATTCGGTCCTTACCAGTATGCCTATGTTTCTCTTATCCTTTTTCCAGGTTCCGGTGGGAGTCAGGAAAAGGTTAGATTTCTACCGACCTCGGTTCTTTTGGCAGAATGACGACCTCAAACGAAAGTATAGGCTTGCTAAGTGGGATATAATATGTAGGCCGAAGGACCAAGGGGGTCTAGGCATTGAAAAATTGGAAGTTAAAAACATATGTCTCCTTAGCAAATGGCTTTTTAAACTTTCGTCTGAGACGGAAGCTACTTGGGCTCAGATTTTGCGTAATAAGTATCTTTATGCTAAAACCCTGGCCCAGGTAAATGTGAGGCCTTCCGACTCACCCTTTTGGAAGGGTTTGATGAGAGTCAAACAGCTTTTTTTCAACAAGTCAAAATTTATTGTCGGGAATGGAGCCACTACGAGATTTTGGGAGGATACGTGGCTTGGGGGGACTCCCCTTGCACTTCAATATCCTACTTTGTACAACATTGTGCGACGTAGAGAAGCCTACGTTGCATCTGTTCTACAATCCACTCCCCTCAATATTAGTTTTCGGAGGACGCTAGTCAGAAATCGTTGGGAGGCTTGGCTCCACCTTGTTAGACGTTTAATGGAGGTTCGGCTGAACCAGCAACCAGATCAATTGCGTTGGAAACTTACTAAGACCGGTGCGTTCTCGGTTAAGTCTATGTATCTGGATGTCATTAACTCTAGCGTTGTTCTTCCTCGATTCACGTTTGGAAAGTAAAGGTTCCCTTACGCATCAAAGTGTTTATGTGGTGTGTGCATAAACAGGTCATTTTGACTAAGGATAACCTGGCAAAACGCAACTGGATGGGCTCATCTAGGTGTAGCTTTTGCGATAATAATGAAAACATCAAACACCTCTTCCTGGATTGTCCGTTGGCTAAGATTCTGTGGCGGTCAATTCATATTGCGTTTAATATTAATCAGCCCACCTCTATCAACATGTTATTTGGACCATGGCTTGATGGGGTTGATTCCGATACTGCAAGACACATTCGTGTTGGCGTTTGTGCTTTACTTTGGGCAGTATGGAATTGCAGAAATGATTTAGTATTTAACAGATCAACAAACATTCACTTTTTGCAGGTGATCTTCAGGGCCACGACATTCATCCGTATGTGGTCGCTACTCACTCCGACGGAGGCCAGGGAGCGTTTGGTTACTGCGTCTACCCGATGGGAGATGGTAGTGCGGGATATTTTCAACCGGTTTGGATGGCGGTCATGTAATAGGATAGGCATGTAGTGCTCCTATTGTGTTTGCCAGCCGGTTGTGGCTTAGGATTTCAGCTCTTTCGAGCTTTTGCTTTTTTATCGCACATCGATACTTGGAGACTTTGTTACTGGATTCTATTTTTAATAATATGAGCCATATGCATCTTTCTGATACAGAGGCTGGGGTAAACCCCCTTTTCGAAAAAAAACATGCAAATTAGGGCCGCCTCAGTAAAAATATCATCTATCTTCGATGGACGTTAATGATCAACGTGTAGTGATCGACAGCACAACACGCCAAGAAGACCGTGACTTTGAGGAGGCCCGGGATGGACATCGACGGGTCGTTTTCCATTTTCTGTGCTCCATTGGTGCCGCTAGCCCGCGACGCTGGTGTCTGGTGGTGTAACAAAAGGCTTCTTTCTCTTTCGTTTTCTGAACTTGAAAAGATAAGTTTGGTTCTCAGGAAGCTGTGTGAAAATTGTAAGATGGCTAGAATATTGTTGTGTATTGATATGACCCTCGTATGGGGTATATATAGGAGTACAAGAGAGGTAGAGACTTGAATTACAAGACAAGTTACATGTGGTTTAAACTAATTCTATCTCTATCTCCTTATCTCTAACTTAAACCCAATTATATTTCTAACATTCCCCCTCAGTCGTAGAGGGAGTGAAGCGGACGAGTACGACTGAATTTGAAGTCTTGTGCTTTTGTCGTCTTCTCCGCTGCACCATCATTAACTGTGTTTCTAATGGGTCGGCGGTTTGGGCGGTGATTGCGTCCCCTTATGGTGCCTTCCTGCCTTCTCCTCTATTCCCTCCTGCAGTCACAGCGAGAGTGTCGTGGACGCAAGTGACGAGGCGGATGCTGTGTTGGAAATATGAGCAAATTACTACGAGATTTAATCCGAATAAACAGAAGATAAATCATGACCACAGTAGCAGAGATTAAACTAATCATGCGAACTAGCATAGCAGATGAACATATCACATCTAGGGCACATACTAGAAGCATGAATTCTACCACGATCCCGAACAGGAAGGATAGAATCACATACGGTGCAGCGGGTGCAGCACCGCCGGCGTTGATGTTGTCGCCCATGTCGTCAAGGACGAGGTTGCCGAGGTCGAGGAAGAAGTCGTCGTTCGCGAAGTCATCGCTGCCAGCAGTCGCGCGAGTGCGCTCCCCAAAAACTTGATCGCCCCTCTCCCGTACAGGATCACGAGAGGCGGGGTTCCGGAGGCCTGCTGTCCCTTCTCACGGTGCATGCTGAAAGGAGGGATGGAGAAGACTTGCTTGGCGGCGCAATGATCTGGAACGGTGGTGAGAAACCATACGAAGCGGCGGCGGCTAGGGTAGACGTCTGCCTGACTATATAGTGCGGGCCGGGTAGGTCGTGGGAGTAAACCCCATGTCCGAGTCGTCACGATCCAAAAGAATCGCAAACGGTTCAGTAATTAACGCGTCCGTTAATTATTAATTAAGAACTCATTAATTTTCCCATGCAGCAAAAATATAGACAACGTGCATAGCTCTGTCCTCGGCTCGGCTCAATCCCGCAACCCGCGGCGCGTCGTGACGAGGCGTGGTGTGGCGTGGCGTGGCGTGGCGTGGCGAGGCGAGCGAGGAGGAGGAGTGCGCGTGTAGGTCTCCTCTTCTCATGCTCATACAAGTGGTAGAAGAGCTCACCTAATAAAGAGGTGCAACTCTCTCTCAACTTCCAGGGTGGGACTAAACTTTAGCCTCACTCACTCCACTCACATGTGTGCATGAATGGGTCAAGAGAATTTCAGAATTTTAGTTGGGCTTTGGGCCAAAGGCCTACTAGCAAAATTCCAACACGCTGTTGACTGGAGTTGTTGCCGATGAGTTGCTGTAGACGTAGCCATTAATGTCGGGGTAGCCGATCATGGTGATATAGCCATGGTCGAGGTAGTCGTGGTCGATGGTGTGGTCGTCGTGGATGATGAAGTCGCACAAAGCCGGAGGCGCAAAAAAATGCGCTATGACGGAGTTGCAGACGTGGACGATGCACCTTGCGGATGTGAGAGGGTGCCATCGGCGATGAGTCCACCAATTATGCCAAGACCGGAGGAAGCCCATCGAGCATACATCGGTTTTGCCAGAACCGTGTGACCGTGTAGGGTCGTCACTGTAGTGACGCCGTGTCGATGCAGTCGTGCCGTCGTGGATGATGCGGAAGATGCCGTCGTCGTGACGCGGTCATTGCCGTCGTCGAGGTCGCGTCTTGCAGAAAAGTCTGTCAGAGGACGTTAGGTGTCCATCTTGTGGACGAGGCAACGGCGGTGTGTTGACGAAGATGTTGATGAACACCATGGTGATGAAGTGTCGGCGATGGTGTCGCAGCGGCGTGTCGACGATGATACATCGCTTGGAGGCGTCCCTCGTGGCGACAGGGCGTCGATGCCGTGAAGAAGCATGTTGGCTCGTAGCCTGGCGTAGTCGTACAACGAGATGTTCGGCTCGGTAGAGGGGTCGATGCAGACGCAAGGTTGACGCAGGCTCGGATCGCGGTCGGTGTAGCCGACGTAGTTGCAGGCTGGGTCGGTTGTGTATAGACGTCCGCCATGTGCGTGGTGTGGAATCTGGCTCGGTGCATATCACTGTTGAAGTAGTCCGGAATAGAAGAAGTCGATGTAGCTACGATCGGTGTACGCTCGGAGGCGTAGCTGACGACTCGAGATCCAATCGATTGAAGCTGCTGCTGCGGGTCGCGCGTGGCGCCGAGAAGCAGCCCGAAACGTGCATGCCTCAGAGTCGATGGAGTCGCGCGGCTGTAGTCGACGGCGGTCCTCGATGCAGATCAGGTCAAGCTCGTGACACCCTCCTGGTGTACGCGTTGTCGCGCCTAGGATCTCGCCTGGCGCGTGTCCCTCATGTTTTGCATGCACGCTAGATGCGCATGGATGCCCTGGCTGGATTGTTGTAGACGCTTGTGGCTTTGCTTTCCTCCATTGGTGCATGCATGCACGGCGAATCGAAGTACTCTCTCCATCCATAAATATAAATCTTTGTAGGGATTCCACTATGGACTATGTACGAAGCAAAATGAGTTAATCTACACTCTAAAATGCATCTACATACATCCGTATGTGATTCATAGTGAAATTCTACAAAGACTTATATTTAAAAATGGAGGGAGTAGCTTGAAGGCTGGGGCATGGGGCTGATTGTGCGGTCGATGAGGTCGCTTGATGGAGGAGAGACGTGGAGGCGAGAGTCCCGGCCATCGACGCACTCGTACGTGCGGTTGGCTGCTGACCGCCCATGGTGTTGACATAGATCGCATCGGGAAGGTGTCAGCCATGGGCTTACGCGCACGGCCGGAGGGAGCGGAGCCGCTGCTTGTATGTGTGTGCGCGGCTTCAGAGGAAACCTTTCCGTTCGGATCGCTTCCGCGTGCAACAATGGATCTGTAGTAGAATTTGAGGGTCCGATGGAGTTTATTGATGGCTGAGAAAATTAAATCTAGATTGAAATTCGAAATTTGTAGCTAAGCTAATCTAAAGAACCAATATAATCTTTGATCAATCGGGTGTCGTGTCCCCGGGTAGAGCAGATTGATCTCCCCGGGGACGGCACGCTGCGGAAGTAGGGGAAGGTCCTAGGATCGGCGTCGTTGGACAAACTGCTCTGACACCATGTGGAAAATTGTAAGATGCTAATGTTTGTTGTGTATTGATATGACCCTCGTATGGGGTATATATAGGAGTACAAGAGGGGTAGAGACTTGGAGTACCAAACAAGTTACATGTGGTTTAAACTAATTCTATCTCTCCCCTTATCTCTAATTTAAACCCAATTATATTTCTAACAAGCTGAGCTAGAGCTAGCCGGAGAAACGCTGGGGTTGGAGAATACGATCGAGCAAGTATTGCTGGAATTTTGTCTATTTTGGGCCTAGCCCAATAGCAATTTCAGAAATTCCTAATAAATCCTAGAGGCCCACTTAGCCCATTTGTGCAAGGCAAGGATACTACTAAAGTTTAGTACCACATTGCTAGTTGAGTGGGAGTTGGACCTCCTTATAAGGGAGGTTCTTTCCCCACTTGTATGAGCCTGAAAGTGCGTTATATCGACTAGAGGGGGGGTGAATAGGCGATTTTTATGAAAGTCTTCAAAACGTGGAAGTTATGAAGACAAACGATAGAAATAAACCTATTACCCTGCAGCGGAAGGTAGACTACACTAGGCAAGCCATAGTCGAGTATTCAATAGAGTGAAAGCACAATGACTAATAGCAGCAATGTAGTAAGGATCAGGTAGGAAGATATTGTGAAGCCACACAGAACATGCAGTCACTCAATGAAGACAAAAGATAGTGCGAACATACAATGACTTCACAAGGAGTAACAGTAAGTAAAGGGAAGGGAAGATGAAACCAGTGACTCGCTGAAGACAATGATTTGTTGGACCAGTTCCAGTTGCTATGACAACTGTACATCTGGTTAGGGCGGTTAGGTATTTAAACCTTAGGACACACAGTCCCGGACACCCAGTCCTGAACACGCAGCTCAGGACACCCAATCCTCATCGTATTCCCCTTGAGCTAAGGTCACACAGACCTCGCCCAATCACTCTGGTAAATCTTCAAGGTAGACTCCCAAACCTTCACAGACTTCGTTCACCAGCAATCCACAATGTCTCTTGGATGCTCAGAATGCGACGCCTAACCGGCTGGAGGATGCACAGTCCTCAAGTGTAATAAGTCTTTAGATCACACAGACAAGAAGACTTAAGTGATGCCTAATTCTCTTTGGCTCTGGATGGTCAGGGCTTTATCCTCGCAAGGAATTCTCTCTCAAAGGCTTCGAGGTGGGTTGCTCTCAAACGACAAAGCCGTACTCTGAATCTTAGCAGCCAACCGTTTATGGTTGTAGGGGGTGGGCTATTTATAGCCACTTGGCAACCCGACCTGATTTGTCCGAAATGACCCTGGGTCACTAAGGAACTGACACGTGTTCCAACGGTCAGATTTTAAACTCACATGGCAACTTTACTTGGGCTACAAGCAAAGCTGACTTGTCCAACTCTAGACAAGATTCGCTCTCATAGTCTTCACTCGAAGACATAGGTTTTGGTTAGGCATCACTTCAGTCATTCTGACTGGTTCTCTTGGACCCCACTTAACAGTACGATGGTTCCTATGACTCAACACAAAAGAAAGAGAACTACGAAAGATCTAAGTCTTCGAGCTCCATAGGCTTCATGTGGTGTCTTCTCTTGTCATAGTCTTTAATGTGAATATCTTCATATACCACCTTTGACTTCAATGTCTTCATACATTTTTAAGGGTCATCTCTGGTAGGAAAACCGAATCAATGAGGGACTTCTACCTGTGTTATCCTGCAATTCTCACAAACACATTAGTCCCTCAACTAGGTTTGTCATCAATACTCCAAAACCAACTAGGAGTGGCACTAGATGCACTTACAATCTCCCCCTTTTTGGTGATTGATGACAAACTAGTTAAAGTTTTCAACGGGGAATATAATCTGTGAAATTGTAAAGGATAAGGAATTGTCTTCATAAGTTGCAAGGGCTCCCCCTGAAGATGTGCATATAAGTAATTTGCTTTTGGAATGCAAATGCACATGGCAGGTTGTACTTGTGGAGATCCACTTCAACTTATGATGACAATCCACTATGCATGTGAAAGTATATGAAGATAATGACATGCATAATGGAAAATGGACGTCTGCAGAATGATCTAAGTGCGGAATTTATCGTCGCGTATGCGGAATTTATCATCGCAAAAACAAGGTGGCAGATAAGTAGCAGACGACCATCGAGTTTAAGTGTTACAACTCAAAGAACCAAATGTAGCAAAACGAGAGTTGTAAGCACGAAGCAAAATATAAAGCACCCGCCCGTATGGACCCACTTGAAGACTATCAACCTCATATGCTTCTCCCCCTTTTGTCAGTAAGGACCAAAAAGGTTTAAAGACATAGAGCATCTACTCGTTCCCATGAGGAGTAGGTGAAGTAGCAGGGTCGTTGGTGGTGTTTGCCGGTGCTAAAGAGCTTGGAGCAGAGTCGAAGCGTGCTAAAGGAGGTGGCAGTGAAGAAGCATCGTCTTCATCCTCGATAACTCTGGCAGTCACAGTTGCAGTAGAGGAAGAGAACTCAGAGTCTTCAAGGGATGGAGTTCGTCGCAGCACAGCCCTTCGAGGAGGTGTGGAGTCAAACTTAAATCGCTCAGTGAAGCCATCCTCTTGAAGATCATCTTCAAAACACATCAGCGTTAGCCCTTTCCATGTGCGGCGAGAGGTTTCATGGGCAACAAAAGCATTCTTGGTGGCAAGATTGCGAATGCGATTAACATCCACCAAGAGGCTTTGCATCTGACGCTTCAGCCAGTCATGATGCCTATCCTGTTTCTGATGAAGAGCCACAAGAAGCTCTCGGTCGTTGAGAACACGAGTGCACTTCTTGGGTCGTGGAGCAGTTGTGCTGTCAGTGGCTTCAGTGAGAGCAGGATGTGGTGCACGTGTAGTGCCAGCCAAAGGATACACACGAGTGACTGCTTCAACTCCTTCAATGTTCTGAGAGAAACTCTGATGCTCTGCAGTCTGAAGACTTAGAGGTTCCTTGGCAGGCTCAGGATAGATGGCTTCAATAGACATATCCACATCAGGCAGAAAAATCTGATGATTGCGAGCAGATGGCTGATATGAGATAGCGGAGTGAAGTTTGATCAGCCGCATTACCCATGGGGCGTAGAACTTCAAGCCAAACATATCAGAGCCTGATGCAGCAAGTTGGCGAATGAAGAAGTCATGTGCATTGAAGCATTTTCCATGAAGAATATAGAAGACCAAAGTCTTCATTGCACCCTCAAGCTTGGCATGTGGAGAGTGCCCTTTGATGGGCCAGAGAGTTCGTCTGATGATGTGATAAATGGTTCTTGGCAGATACTCAAGGTCTTCAACGAAGAACTCCGTGGGATAAGCAGCATCTTGGGGCAATGGCTTCATCATACTAAGCATCTGACTCATATCAGGTTCAGTCTTCTGAAAGATGCTCTCAATAGCTTCACTATGAAGCTGACAACCATGCTCGTAGAGATCGCCAGGAGTGGGCAAACCAGTGAGCTCAATGATGTCAAAGGCTTTGGCTTCGTGATGAACGTTTCCTGTCATCCACTCCAGGACCCAAGTCTTCGGATCTCTGCTATACCCGCGGATGTGAAGTGTGGCATAGAATTGGAGCAGCAACTCTTCATTCCAATGCTCTTGGTCAGTAACAAACGGCAGCAGTCCAACTTCCTTGAAGCAATCCAGAGCTTCTTCTAGACAGGGCAGACCAGCTATAGCTTCAATGTCAAGGCGTTTGTGTGGGAAGATGCGACCTTGGTTGTAAAGAATGCATGAGTAATAGCTTCGCTGCGGATAGCTCCAGAACCGATCAGATGATATCCTTTCCCTTGAGTAGGGGTTCCTGGAGCTATTGAAGAATGTGTTGTCTGCTCTGAAGCCATTGATATTGAAGGAGCCAGGTGCTGATGCAGGACCTGTGAACCTTGGCAATCTTGGGATTGGCTTCTGTACCTCAGGCCTGTGCTCAACATGATAGTCAAACTGGGGACCGGCAGCAGACTCAGGAACAGAAGTGGCGGGATCAGTGGCTTCGCTGACTTCTTCTTCCGTTGGGGAGGGCTCCACATTAGCTTCGGCCATGACTGCGTCAGTGGCTTCATTGGTGGTGGAGGTGGCAGCTTCAAGATTTTCAACCTCCACTTGATGAGCTGGAGGGTCGGTCACAATCACGTTCTCCTCGAGAACTGCTTCTTGGTGGGACAGGGGAGTGGCAACTTGTGGGACTTCTTCTTCCGCGGCTGATGCAGCCGGATTATCTTCAGCAGAGACTTGAGGCCTTGGACCTTTGCGAAGCCTGCGCAACGCAGGCGACGCCTGTGTAGTTGGAGTTGGCTGGGCCTCAAAGTCTTCTTCCTCTTGTGGGCGATCCGCCCATGAAGCATCCTGTGCAATTGGCGTCAGTGGACGACCAATGCTGATGAGTTCGCTGTTCTCGAGTTGAGGAAGGACTGCACCATCTTCTACATGGTCATGTTGACCAATGTCTTCAGCAGCGATGGGATCAGCTGCTGGAAAGTCTTCAGCTTTATGAGCCTCTGTGAAAGCAGGCTCATGGATTGTCAGTTGGCGTTCAGTGTCAGGACGAACCATAGAAATGGGTTCAACTATCAAAGGCTCTGTGGGAGTAGCCCGATCTTTCTTGGTCTTCCTCTTCTTCTTGGAGGGGGCAGTAGGAGAGACTTCAGGATGTTTCCTCTTCCTGGCTTCAGCCTCAGCAGTCCTCGTCTTCTTGAGCTCTGAAGCGGTTGACCGGCTTTTTGGCTTCGAGCCGGTCATTCTAGTTGGGAAGACAATGTGATCTGCTTCCTGCCTTGGTGCGTTAGATTTAGCCGTAGAGGGCTTCTTCTGCTTCTTGGCCGCCATCCTGGGGTCGATGCCAGGACGCCCGAGGGCCTTGCGCTTCTCAGCCTCATTGTAGGCTTGCACACATCTGTCAGCCAGAACCTTCATGCGCTCATGCGAACCCTGAGCTTCTGCACGTTTCTTTAGAAAGGCTTCCTTGAGCTCGTGCATCATAATCTTGAAGTTCTTCACTTCTTGCACGCTGAGCTTGGCCATATGCTTCTTGAACTGAGCCTTTTCATAGTCAATATTTTGCTTCAGTTCAACAATGCGCCGGGCGATAGCTAGCTCTGAAGCAATGGCGCCTTGGAAGGCGACACTGAGGCCAATGGGTAGTTGCAGATCTTCAAAGCTGATGTTTGGCGTGTCAAACCACTCGTCAATGAAGTTGTGGATGATGGTTACATCAAAGAGAGGCAGATCATTGAAGATTTCTGCTTCTTCTTTGCTCTTGATGAGTTGCTCAAGAGCGTCATCTGCAAGATCTTCATCACTTGACAGATCAATGGCATCATTGCGCAGAATGCCAACAGCTGTTAGCTCTTGGCCGGTGTGTGGCAGAGGCATCTTGACCTTCTGGGGCTTGGAGATGCGTGATAAATCTTCGGACTGCACACTGTCTTCAGGAGGTGCAGTTGCCAGTGGCTTCACCCGTGAGATTTTTGGTGAAGGGGCGGGCTTTGAAGCTTTAGGCTTCTTCGACTTCTTTGGCTTCGGCGCTGCAGGCGCTTCATCTGATTCAGCGTCAGCTGCAGGCTCATTCACTGCAGTCCTTTGAACCAAGATATGGGTGATGAGGCCTTCAAGGTTGTAGAAAGGACCGATGACATTGGGTTCTGCATCACATGTGCCATCTGCCCTTGGAGCTGAGGGACCAGGGTTGAAGTCTAGTCCCAATGTCTTCTTGTTTTGCTTCGCTGAGTTCTGGGCAAACTGGAAGTTGCGCTTGAACAGAGTGTCGTCACGACACCATAGAAGTGACGATGGGTGTGCATCAATAGGCTGTGGCCCACGGACCATGCAGGGATAGAAGCCTTGTTCAATGGCTTCATCTCTGGACCTGGTAAAAGATTCTTGTATAGGATGTCTCCCCACAGTCTCTTGATGGCATTTTTCTCAGCATATTCCTGGGTTACAAATCGGTATTTGAACCATTGTTCTGCCCAATATCTTCGAATCCATTGGATTCGGGTCTTGCGCTGATTGTAATCCTCTTCAGGATCTGTCTTGTACAGTTCTGAGAGGTCATCTGGCAGATCTCTAGATGTTTCTCCATGACGCTTTCTGCCACCCTTCCTTGCTGATTTCTCTGAAGCCATGAACTTTAAACTGAAAGGCTTCAACACGTTCAAAGGCTGCAAAGGTTTTCGCTTGCTGGACAAACAGGAAATAGCTTCGGGAGAATTTATGTGATGCTGTAAGAATTCTGCAAATGAATGCAGACTATGAGAACCAAAGGATTCTCCCACGGACATGTACCTGTGACAGCATTAAGGTGCGAGGGAAGGGGAAGAGGTCATATGCATTCTCAGAAGATTTTTAAGATAAATCAGTTTAGAAGACATTGACCTCATCGTGCGAAGACATTCACTCATAGATAAGGAGTTGGTTCCAGATTTGTACGAATCCACAGATCAGTACAAGTGAGGAATCTAACTACTTTGTGAAGCATAAGTGAATATACTAGGCATGTTATGAGATGCAGTATGAGAGAGATCTAACTTGTGTGAATAGAAACTGCTTGTGGTAGAAAGTGAGAAAGCCATAGGATCAACGGTGTCGTAAAAAGGAAGTTTTATTTACCACACTAAGAACTGCTAGACGGAGTGGAAGATGAGGCCGAGCAGTTCGATCTTCCGTGCCCTAACATGGCGACGGAGGACACCTACGGCGACGGCGGAGAGGATGAGGTCCGCGGTCGGCGTGGAGACGGTGTCGGAGAGGTTGCGGCAGCGAAGCGCTTCGTCGCCGGCATCGTCGAGGGCTAGCGGTGGCGCTAGGGTTCATGCGAGAGTGGAAGAAGAGATAATGACCGCTGTGAAGTGTGTATTTATATGTATAGGGGCGGCACTGCATTATTACACAGGTGCGCCTGGCGATTCGCATCTGAGGAACACATGGCCATTATGCGGAATTTTGGGGTTTGTTCCACGTCCCACGCACGCCTGGATTGTCGAGTGGTCGTTCCTACTTCTCCGGGTTTCATGTGGAGGAATGAGCATTGCAAACGGACTTAATGGTTATCTCTGTATCTTCTGCTGACAAGGACGCAGAGAAGACATTCGACAGTTTCAATAGAATGTATATGATTTGGAGAGATAGAATTTGAGATAGAAAGCATAGAGAGGTTAGGGTCCGATCACATTCACTTAGTTCAAAAGATCCAACAAAAAGACATAGCTATAAGTGAATGTTGTAGAGGACAGAACACTAGTGTATATATATATATAATCAACATAGTGAAGATAATCATGAAGATATGTTGAGATTGAAGCCAAACCAAATGTGAAGACATAGCAAGGTAACGCCATGAGTGAAACACTTCAAAATAGAACATTTGGTGGTGGCATTACCCACCGTATAGGAAGTATTAGACCCAGACACGGCGCACAATTATCGTGGTGCTCCGAAGTCAAATTCCACATTAATGTATTCACACTTAGAATGTATGTCTTCATTGATTGAAGATATACTTTACTTCGTGTGTTGCACATCTAAGTCATCAATATGCATAAGGTTTAGGATGTGTGCCTGATCACAGGACATTTGAGGATTCCAGGATATTTAGCTCACACCGTAACTTGCAAAATCTCTTCTCATCCAAGGGCTTGGTGAAGATATCTGCCAATTGCTCTTCAGTGTTGACGTGTATGATATCAATATCTTCCTTCACAACATGATCTTTGAGAAAGTGATGACGAATTTCAATGTGCTTTGTCTTCGAGTGCTGAACTGGGTTGTTGGCAATCTTGATGGCGCTTTCGTTGTCGCAGTAGAGTGGCACTTGCTTCAGATGAATGCCATAGTCTTTGAGCGTTTGCTTCATCCACAGAAGCTGAGCGCGGCAAGATCCAGCAGCAATGTATTCAGATTTAGCAGTGGAGAGAGATACACAGTTCTGCTTCTTTGAAGACCAACATACAAGTGATCGTCCCAGAAAGTGACATGTGACTGATGTAGACTTGCGATCAACTTTGTCACCAACATAATCAGCATCCAAGAATCCAACCAGATCAATCTCTGAGACCTTTGGATACCATAATCCTAGAGTTGGGGTGTGAGCCAAATATCGAAGAATTCGCTTCACAGCTAAGTGATGCGACTCCTTTGGTGCCGCTTGAAATCGAGCACACATGCAAACACTAAGCATAATATCTGGCCTAGATGCACATAGATAAAGTAAAGAACCAATCATGGAGCGGTATACCTTTTGATCGAACTCTTTACCATTGTCATCAGGACCCAGATGATGCTTGGCTGGCATTGGCGTCGTGAAGCCTTTGCAGTCTTGCATACCGAACTTCTTCAGGCAATCTTTGAGATACTTCTCTTGAGATATGAAGATGTTGTTGCGTTGCTGTCGTATTTGAAGACCGAGAAAGAACTTCAGCTCTCCCATCATAGACATTTGATATTGCTCTTGCATCATATATCCAAACTCTTCACTATACTTCTGATTGGTGCAGCCGAAGATAATGTCATCCACATAAATTTGGCACACAAACAGTTCACCATCATATGTCTTCGTGAAGAGAGTGGGGTCTAGGGAACCAGGTATGAAGCCTTTGCTCTCCAGGAAGTATTTGAGTGTGTCATACCAAGCCCGAGGGGCTTGTTTGAGGCCATATAGTGCCTTGTTGAGCTTGTATACCATGTCAGGATGTTTTGGATCTTCAAAGCCAGGCAGTTGTGCAACATACACTTCTTCTTCAATCTTGCCATTGAGAAAAGCACTCTTCACATCCATTTGATATAGAAGTATGTTATGATGATTTGCATAGGCCAGCAGTATGCGTATAGCTTCAAGTCTAGCCACAGGAGCAAATGTTTCATCAAAGTCAATGCCTTCCACTTGAGTATATCCTTGAGCAACGAGACGGGCTTTGTTTCTGACAACTTGACCATGCTCATCTTGCTTGTTGCGGTATATCCATTTGGTGCCTATTATATTGTGCTTCCGTGGATCAGGACGCTTAACCAGTTCCCATACATTATTCAGCTCAAACTGTTGAAGCTCTTCTTGCATAGCTTGAATCCATTCAGATTCCATGAAGGCTTCTTCAACTTTCTTGGGTTCTGTTATTGAGACGAATGCGAAGTGCCCACAAAAATTTGCTAGCTGAGTTTCCCTTGAATGAGTGAGTGGACCAGGTGCATTGTGCTATCAATTATTCTTTCAATCTGCACTTCATTGGCAACGCGAGGATGTACAGGGCGAAGATTTTGCTCTTGCTGATCATTGTCGTTGTTAGAAGGAATGTCTTCAGGCTGAGCATTGTCTTCATGTTGATCAGGTGCTGAGATGATAAGTTCTTCTTCAGGATGAGCTTCAGAAGGTATAATTTCTCCAGTTCCCATTAGCTTGATTGATTCACTGGATGGAACTTCATCTAGCACATTTGGCAGTTGCTCTCTTTGTGAACCGTTGGTCTCATCGAACCGCACATTCACTGTTTCAACCACTTTGTAATGAAAGAGATTGAAGACTCTCTAGGAGTGCGAATCCTTTCCATATCCAAGCATAAAACCCTCATGTGCTTTTGGTGCAAACTTTGAGGTGTGATGTGGGTCCTTGATCCAGCACCTGGCGCCAAATACTCTGAAGTAACTGACATTTGGCTTCTTGCCGGTAAGGAGCTCATAAGATGTCTTGTTCAGAAGCTTGTGAACATAAACACGATTGATTGTATGGCATGCAGTATCAATGGCTTCAGGCCAGAATTTTCTTGGAGTCTTGTATTCATCTAGCATCGTTATGGCCATCTCAATGAGTGTTCTGTTCTTGCGTTCGACGACCCCATTCTGCTGTGGCGTGTACGGAGCTGAGAATTCATGTGTGATGCCCAAGGTATCAAGATATGTATCAAGGCCAGTGTTCTTGAATTCAGTGCCATTGTCACTTCTGATATGCTTTATCTTGGCGCCATAGTTGTTCATTGCTCGATTGGCAAAACGTTTGAAGACATCCTGCACTTCAGTCTTGTAAAGGATTATGTGCACCCAAGTATATCTAGAATAATCATCAACAATGACAAAGCCATAGAGACAGGCAGTAGTAGTAAAAGTTGAGTAATGAGTGGGACCGAAAAGATCCATGTGAAGCAGTTCGAAGGGTCGAGTAGTGGTCATGATTGTCTTCGAGGGATGTTTGGCCCTCGTCATCTTTCCTGCCTCACAGGCACCGCATAAGTGATATTTCTTGAACTTGACGCCCTCGATGCCTATGACATGCTTCTTCTTTGCCAGGGTGTGGAGGTTCCTCATGCCAGCATGCCCAAGCCTCCGATGCCAGAGCCAGCATTCTGAAGCTTTTGCTAGAAGACATACGGCAAGCTGTGGTCCTGCTGAGAAATCTACCACGTACAAGTCATCTTTTTGATACCCTTCAAATACTAGAGACTTGTCAGATTCCATTAGAGCAAGGCAACGATATTTTCCAAATATTACGATCATGTTTAAATCGCAAAGCATTGAGACAGACATTAAGTTGAAGCCAAGGGATTCAACAAGCATGACTTTATCCATGTGTTGATCCCTTGAAATTGCAACTCTACCTAGGCCCAATACCTTACTTTTACCAGTGTCAGCAAATGTGATGTGGCTCTTGTCGGATGGACGTAAGGTTGAGTCCATAAGAAGGCTTCTTTTGCCAGTCATGTGATTTGTACACCCACTATCAATAATCCATTCTGAAGACGCTGGTGTCGTACCCTACAGTGCAGTTAGGGGGATAGGCTTCACCAAGAGCATTGTGAAGCAAAAACATTTGACGAACCAGCGGGTTATGAAAGCTTAGATCCAGATTAGGACTAATAGGGAGAGTAGCAAGCGATTCAGGAACGAAGTACATAGTAAGACCATTCGGGCATTTGATCTTGCGCCCTACAAGATGTTTAAGGTCCCCAGCAATAGCGTCAGACGATTTTGGTTTTCTGCTGGAGACCTTTCCCTGCAAAAGAGAGTTAAGCTTTCATAGCCAACCACATCTTCAAGGGTGGCTTAGAAGCAATAAGTCTAAGTGCAGCATCTGAGAACTTTGGATTTGGAGCCCTAGCAAACAGTCTTGCAGGCGGACAATAGTACTCATAAGAATAAGCAGAATAGTTCTTGGTCTTATGAACATGGTGGTTTGATGAACCACTCTCATATTCATATGCCTGAGAATGGTTTCCCTGCAAAACATTTGCGTTAGTGCGACTCAGGTGAGTCCTCTGTCTGTATGAAGCCTTTGGACCATATGAAGCCTTTGGTCTGAGGTTTGTCTTCTTCATGTGAGGTGTCATGATGACATTCATAGGAAGATTCTCCAGACACCTTTTCGGAACCCATATTTTCTTCATAGGCGGTCCATTCCTGCAGTTAGTACCAACGTACCTGGCAAACGCTTCACCATTCTGATTCTTAAATAGTTTATAGTTTGCATCAAGGGATTCATCAATGATAATGGGGTTAGCACAAGTGAAGCCAGATAGATTGGATGGATCTGCTGAAGGTTCCTTTGCAGCAACCCACGTGGTTTTGGGGTACTGCTCAGGTTTCCAGTAAGAGCCATCAGCATTCATTTTCCTTACAAACCCAACACCCTCTTTCCTCGGGTTTCGGTTCAGAATCTGCTTTTTGAGGACATCACATAGTGTCTGATGCCCTTTAAGACTTTTGTACATCCCTGTTTCAAGCAATGTATTCAACCTAGCATTCTCATCAGCAATAGCGGTGGTATCCTCAGCAGAGGGGTTAGTTACCACATCAACAGTTGAAGATATTGCAACAGCAGTAGCAGTAGAACATTCAGCAACAGAAGTAGCATTATCACGCTCAATGCATTTAAGACATGGTGGTTCAAATCCTTTCTGAGTGGAACTGATCTGTTTGGCGCGAAGTGACTCGCTTTCCTTTTGAAGATCTTCATGAGCCGCTCTCAATTTCTCAAGATCTTGCTTTCTTTGAAGATAATCATAGGAAAGCTTTTCATGAGTTGTTGAGAGAGTTTCATGACGACTTTCAAGTTCCTGATACTTAACGTGAAGATTTTTTATGTCTTCAATTAAGGATTCAGATCGAGTCATTTCAGCACCTAACAGATCATCGCTTCTGTCTAACAGTTTTTGAATATGTTCCATAGCTTTCTATTGTTCAGTTGCAATTTTAGCAAGTGTTTTGTAGCTGGGTTTTGAACCACAATCAGAGTCATCGTCACTAGATGTTTGATAGTGAGTAGTGAGTGGGTTTACCTTGGCACCGCGTGCCATGAAGCATTAGGTAGAAGCGGAGTAGTCCTTGTCATTTGCATCGGTGTCGGTGATGAAGTCATTGTCTTCAGTGTTGAAGATGGACTTGGCAACGTAAGTTGTAGCCAGACTTGCGACGCCTGAATCGGACTCCTCCTCAGACTCCACCTCCGCCTCCTCAGAAGCGGACTCCTCCTCTGAATCCATTTCCTTGCCAACAAACGCACGTGCCTTGCCAGATGAGCTCTTCTTGTGTGATGAAGACTTTGAGGAAGACTTGTAAGAATACTTTGAGTATTTCTTCTTCTTCTTGTCGTCAGAGTCATATTCCTTACTCTTCTTCTTCTTTTTGTTCTCATTGTCCCACTGTGGACACTCAGAGATGAAGTGGCCAGGTTTCTTGCACTTGTGACATGTTTTCTTCTTGTAGTCATGAGCAGAAACTTCATCATTCCTTGAGCTTGATCGGGAAGACTTTCTAAAACCTTTCTTCTTGGTGAATTTTAGGAACTTCTTCACAAGCATAGCAAGTTCCCTTCCAATGTCTTCAGGATCATCCGAACTGCTGTCAGATTCTTCTTTAGATGAGGAGACAGCTTTTGCCTTCAAGGCACGAGTTCGCCCATAGTTTGGACCGTAGATATCTCTTTTCTCAGAAAGCTGAAACTCATGTGTGTTGAGCCTCTCAAGTATGTCAGACGGATCGAGTGTCTTGAAATCAGGACGTTCTTGAATCATCAGGGCTAGGGTGTCAAACGAACTATCAAGTGATCTCAGTAGTGTCTTGACGACTTCATGTTTGGTGATCTCAGTAGCGCCGAGGGCTTGAAGCTCATTTTATGCCCTAGAGGCAATGATAGAATTGTATTAACCGGAAACATAATAAATGTGTGAATACATAGACAAAAAAAAGTGTCACTAGTATGCCTCTACTTGACTAGCTCGTTAATCAAAGATGGTTATGTTTCCTAACCATGAACAATGAGTTGTTATTTGATTAACGAGGTCACATCATTAGTTGAATGATCTGATTGACATGACCCATTCCATTAGCTTAGCACCCGATCGTTTAGTATGTTGCTATTGCTTTCTTCATGACTTATACATGTTCCTATAACTATGAGATTATGCAACTCCCGTTTGCCGGAGGAACACTTTGGGTGCTACCAAACATCACAACGTAACCGGGTGATTATAAAGGAGCATTATAGGTGTCTCCAAAGGTAGATGTTGGGTTGGCGTATTTCGAGATTAGGTTTTGTCACTCCGATTGTCGGAGAGGTATCTCTGGGCCCTCTCGGTAATGCACATCACTTAAGCCTTGCAAGCATTGCAACTAAATGAGTTAGTTGCGGGATGATGTATTACAGAACGAGTAAAGAGACTTGCTGGTAACGAGATTGAAATAGGTACTGGAATACCGACGATCGAATCTCGGGCAAGTAACATACCGATGACAAAGGGAACAACGTATGTTGTTATGCGGTCTGACCGATAAAGATCTTCGTAGAATATGTAGGAGCCAATATGGGCATCCAGGTCCCGCTATTGGTTATTGACCGAAGACGTGTCTCGGTCATGTCTACATTGTTCTCGAACCCGTAGGGTCCGCACGCTTAAGGTTACGATGACAGTTATATTATGAGTTTATGCATTTTTGATGTACCGAAGGTTGTTCGGAGTCCCGGATGTGATCACGGACATGACGAGGAGTCTCGAAATGGTCGATACATAAAGATTGATATATTGGAAGCCTATGTTTGGATATCGGAAGTGTTCCGGGTGAAATCGGGATTTTACCGGAGTACCGGGAGGTTACCGGAACCCCCCGGGAGCCATATGGGCCTTAATGGGCTTTAGTGGAAAGGAGAAAGGGGCAGCCCAAGGTGGCCGCGTGCCTCCCCCCTTCCCCTAGTCCTATTAGGACTAGGAGAGGTGGCCGGGCCCCCTCTCCCTCTTTCCCCCTCGGGGAATCCTAGTCCAACTAGGATTGGGGGGGGGAGTCCTACTCCCGGGAGGAGTAGGACTCCTCCTGCGCCCTCCTCCTGGCCGGCGGCCCCCTCCCCCTTGGCTCCTTTATATACTGAGGCAGAGGCACCCCAGAAACACACAAGTTGATCCACGTGATCTGTTCCTTAGCCGTGTGCGGTGCCCCCTGCCACCATAGTCCTCGATAATACTATAGCGGAGTTTAGGCGAAGCCCTGCTGCTGTAGTGCATCAAGATCGTCACCACGCCGTCGTGCTGACGGTACTCTTCCCCGACACTTTGCTGGATCGGAGTCCGGGGATCGTCATCGAGCTGAACGTGTGCTCAAACTCGGAGGTGTCGTAGTTTCGGTGCTTGATCGGTTGGATCGTGAAGACGTACGACTACTTCATCTACGTTGTGTCAGCGCTTCCGCAGTCGGTCTGCGTTGGGTACGTAGACAACACTCTCCCCTCTCGTTGCTATGCATCACATGATCTTGCGTGTGCGTAGGATTTTTTTTGAAATTACTACGAAACCCATCAGTGGCATCCGAGCCTAGGTTATTTATGTTGATGTTATATGCACGAGTAGAACACAAGTGAGTTGTGGGCGATATAAGTCATACTGCCTACCAGCATGTCATACTTTGGTTTGGCGGCATTGTTGGACGAGACGACCCGGACCAACATTACGCGTACGCTTACGCGAGACCGGTTCCCCCGACGTGCTTTGCACATAGGTGGCTTGCGGGCGACTGTCTCTCCAACTTTAGTTGAACCAAGTATGGCTACGCCCGGTCCTTGCGAAGGTTAAAACGGAGTCTATTTGACAAACTATCGTTGTGGTTTTGATGTGTAGGTGAGATTGGTTCTTGCTTAAGCCCGTAGCAGCCACGTAAAACTTGCAACAACAAAGTAGAGCACGTCTAACTTGTTTTTGCAGGGCATGTTGTGATGTGATATGGTCAAGACATGATGCTGAATTTTATTGTATGAGATGATCATGTTTTGTAACCGAGTTATCGGCAACTAGCAGGAGCCTTATGGTTGTCGTTTTATTGCATGCAATGAAATCGCGATGTAATGCTTTACTTTATTACTAAGCGGTAGTGATAGTCGTGGAAGCATAAGCCTGGCGAGACGACAACGATGCTACGATGGAGATCAAGGTGTCACGCCGGTGACAATGGTGGTCACGACGGTGCTTCGAAGATGGAGATCACAAGCACAAGATGATGATGGCCATATTATATCACTTATATTGATTGCATGTGATGTTTATCCTTTTATGCATCTTATCTTGCTTTGATTGACGGTAGCATTATAAGATGATCTCTCACTAAATTATCAAGAATTGTTCTCCCTGAGTATGCACCGTTGCGAAAGTTCTTCGTGCTGAGACACCACGTGATGATCGGGTGTGATAGGTTCTACGTTCAAATACAACGGGTGCAAAACAGTTGCACACGCGGAATGCTCAGGTTATACTTGACGAGCCAAGCATATACAGATATGGCCTCGGAACACGGGGACCGAAAGGTCGAGCGTGAATCATATAGTAGATATGATCAACATAACGATGTTCACCATTGAAAACTACTCCATCTCACGTGATGATCGGTTATGGTTTAGTTGATTTGGATCACGTAATCACTTAGAGGATTAGAGGGATGTCTATCTAAGTGGGAGTTCTTTAATTAACTTGATTAACTGAACTTAAATTTATCATGAAACTTAGTACCTGATTAGTATCTTGCTTGTTTATGTTTGATTGTAGATAGATGGCTCGTGCTGTTCTTTCGTTGAATTTTAACGCGTTCCTTGAGAAAGCAAAGTTGAAAGATGATGGTAGCAATTACACGGACTGGGTCTGTAACTTGAGGATTATCCTCATTGCTGCACAGAAGAATTACGTCCTGGAAGCACCGCTGGGTGCCAGGCCTGCTGCAGGAGCAACGCCAGATGTTATGGACGTCTGGCAGAGCAAAGCTGATGACTACTCGATAGTTCAGTGTGCCATGCTTTACGGCTTAGAATCGGGACTTCAACGACGTTTTGAACGTCATGGAGCATATGAGATGTTTCAGGAGTTGAAGTTAATATTTCAAGCAAATGCCCGGATTGAGAGATATGAAGTCTCCAATAAGTTCTATAGCTGCAAGATGGAGGAGAACAGTTCTGTCAGTGAGCATATACTCAAAATGTCTGGGTATAATAATCACTTGATTCAATTGGGAGTTAATCTTCCAGATGATAGCGTCATTGACAGAATTCTTCAATCACTGCCACCAACCTACAAGAGCTTCGTGATGAACTATAATATGCAAGGGATGAACAAGACTATTCCCGAGCTCTTCGCGATGCTGAAAGCTGCGGAGGTAGAAATCAAGAAGGAGCATCAAGTGTTGATGGTCAACAAGACCACTAGTTTCAAGAAAAAGGGCAAAGGGAAGAAGAAGGGGAACTTCAAAAAGAGCGGCAAGCAAGTTGCTACTCAAGAGAAGAAACCCAAACCTGGACCTAAGCCTGAAACTGAGTGCTTCTATTGCAAGCAGACTGGTCACTGGAAGCGGAACTGCCCCAAGTATTTGGCGGATAAGAAGGATGGCAAGGTGAACAAAGGTATATGTGATATACATGTTATTGATGTGTACCTTACTAATGCTCGCAGTAGCACCTGGGTATTTGATACTGGTTCTGTTGCTAATATTTACAACTCGAAACAGGGACTACGGATCAAGCGAAGATTGGTTAAGGACGAGGTGACGATGCGCGTGGGAAACGGTTCCAAAGTCGATGTGATCGCAGTCGGCACGCTACCTCTACATCTACCTTCGGGATTAGTATTAGATCTAAATAATTGTTATTTGGTGCCAGCGTTAAGCATGAACATTATATCTGGATCTTGTTTGACGCGAGACGGTTATTCATTTAAATCAGAGAATAATGGTTGTTCTATTTATATGAGTAATATCTTTTATGGTCATGCACCCTTGAAGAGTGGTCTATTCTTGTTGGATCTCGATAGTAGTAACACACATATTCATAATGTTGAAGCCAAAAGATGCAGAGTTGATAATGATAGTGCAACTTATTTGTAGCACTGCCATTTAGGTCATATCGGTGTAAAGCGCATAAAGAAACTCCATTCTGATGGACTTTTGGAACCACTTGATTATGAATCACTTGGTACTTGCGAACCGTGCCTCATAGGCAAGATGACCAAAACGCCGTTCTCCGGTACTATGGAGAGAGCAACAGATTTGTTGGAAATCATACATACAGATATATGTGGTCCGATGAATATTGAGGCTCGTGGCGGATATCGTTATTTTCTCACCTTCACTGATGAAGTAAGCAGATATGGGTATATCTACTTAATGAAACATAAGTCTGAAACATTTGAAAAGTTCAAAGAATTTCAGAGTGAAGTTGAAAATCATCGTATCAAGAAAATAAAGTTTCTGCGATCTGATCGTGGAGGAGAATATTTGAGTTACGAGTTTGGTGTACATTTGAAAAATTGTGGAATAGTTTCGCAACTCACGCCACCCGGAACACCTCAGCGTAATGGTGTGTCCGAATGTCGTAATCGTACTTTACTAGATATGGTGCGATCTATGATGTCTCTTACTGATTTACCGCTATCGTTTTGGGGATACGCTCTAGAGACGGCCGCATTCACGTTAAATAGGGCACCATCAAAATCCATTGAGACGACGCCTTATGAACTGTGGTTTGGCAAGAAACCAAAGTTGTCGTTTCTAAAAGTTTGGGGCTGCGATGCTTATGTGAAAAAGCTTCAACCTGATAAGCTCGAACCCAAATCGGAGAAATGTGTCTTCATAGGATATCCAAAGGAAACTATTGGATACACCTTCTATCACAGATCCGAAGGCAAGACTTTTGTTGCTAAATTCGGAAACTTTCTGGAGAAGGAGTTTCTCTCGAAAGAAGTGAGTGGGAGGAAAGTAGAACTTGACGAGGTAACTGTACCTGCTCCCTTATTGGAAAGTAGTACATCACAGAAAACTGTTTCTGCGACACCTACACCAGTCAGTGAGGAAGCTAATGATGATGAGCATGAAACTTCAGAACAAGATACTACTGAACCTCGTAGATCAACCAGAGTAAGATCCGCACCAGAGTGGTACGGTAATCCTGTTCTGGAAGTCATGTTATTAGATCATGATGAACCTACGAACTATGAAGAAGCGATGGTGAGCCCAGATTCCGCTAAGTGGCTTGAAGCCATGAAATCTGAGATGGGATCCATGTATGAGAACAAAGTGTGGACTTTGGTTGACTTGCCCGATGATCGGCAAGCAATTGAGAATAAATGGATCTTCAAGAAGAAGACAGACGCTGACGGTAATATTACTGTCTACAAAGCTCGACTTGTCGCAAAAGGTTTTCGGCAAGTTCAAGGGATTGACTACGATGAGACCTTCTCACCCGTAGCGATGCTTAAGTCTGTCCGAATCATGTTAGCAATTGCCGCATTTTATGATTATCAAATTTGGCAGATGGATGTCAAAACTGCATTCCTGAATGGATTTCTGGAAGAAGAGTTGTATATGATGCAACCAGAAGGTTTTGTCGATCCAAAGGGAGCTAACAAAGTGTGCAAGCTCCAGCGATCCATTTATGGACTGGTGCAAGCCTCTCGGAGTTGGAATAAACATTTTGATAGAGTGATCAAAGCATTTGGTTTTATACAGACTTTTGGAGAAGCCTGTATTTACAAGAAAGTGAGTGGGAGCTCTGTAGCATTTCTGATATTTTATGTGGATGACATATTACTGATCGGAAATGATATAGAATTTCTAGATAGCATAAAGGGATACTTGAATAAAAGTTTTTCAATGAAAGACCCCGGTGAAGCTGCTTACATATTAGGCATTAAGATCTATAGAGATAGATCAAGACGCTTAATTGGACTTTCACAAACAACATACCTTGACAAAATTTTGAAGAAGTTCAAAATGGATCAAGCAAAGAAAGGATTCTTGCCTGTGTTACAAGGTGTGAAATTGAGTAAGACTCAATGCCCGACCACTGCAGAAGATAGAGAGAATATGAAAGATGTTCCCTATGCATCAGCAATAGGATCTATCATGTATGCAATGCTGTGTACTAGACCTGATGTGTGCCTTGCTATAAGTCTAGCAGGGAGGTACCAAAGTAATCCAGGAGTGGATCACTGGACAGCGGTCAAGAACATCCTGAAATACTTGAAAAGGACTAAGGATATGCTTCTCGTATATGGAGGTGACAAAGAGCTCGTCGTAAAAGCTTACGTTGATGCAAGCTTTGACACTGATCCGAACAATTCTAAATCGCAAACCGGATACGTGTTTACATTAAACGGTGGAGCTGTCAGTTGGTGCAGTTCTAAACAAAGCGTCGTAGCGGGATCTACATGTGAAGCGGAATACATAGCTGCTTCGGAAGCAGCAAACGAAGGAGTCTGGATGAAGGAGTTCATATCCGATCTAGGTGTCAAACCTAGTGCATCGGGTCCAATGAAAATCTTTTGTGACAATACTGGTGCAATTGCCTTGGCAAAGGAATCCAGATTTCACAAGAGGACCAAGCACATCAAGAGACGCTTCAATTCCATCCGGGATCTAGTTCAGGTGGGAGACATAGAGATTTGCAAGATACATACGGATCTGAATGTTGCAGACCCAGTGACTAAGCCTCTTCCACGAGCAAAACATGATCAGCACCAAGGCTCCATGGGTGTTAGAATCATTACGGTGTAATCTAGATTATTGACTCTAGTGCAAGTGGGAGACTGAAGGAAATATGCCCTAGAGGAAATAATAAAGTTATTATTTATTTCCTTGTAATCATGATAAATGTTTATTATTCATGCTAGAATTGTATTAACCGGAAACATAATACATGTGTGAATACATAGACAAACAAAGTGTCACTAGTATGCCTCTACTTAACTAGCTCGTTAATCAAAGATGGTTATGTTTCCTAACCATGAACAATGAGTTGTTATTTGATTAACAAGGTCACATCATTAGTTGAATGATCTGATTGACATGACCCATTCCATTAGCTTAGCACCCGATCGTTTAGTATGTTGCTATTGCTTTCTTCATGACTTATACATGTTCCTATAACTATGAGATTATTCAACTCCCGTTTGCCGGAGGAACACTTTGGGTGCTACCAAATGTCACAACGTAACTGGATGATTATAAAGGAGCATTACAGGTGTCTCCAAAGGTAGATGTTGGGTTGGCGTATTTCGAGATTAGGTTTTGTCACTCTGATTGTCGGAGAGGTATCTCTGGGCCCTCTCATTAATGCACATCACTTAAGCCTTGCAAGCATTGAAACTAAATGAGTTAGTTGCGGGATGATGTATTACAGAACGAGTAAAGAGACTTGCCGGTAACGAGATTGAACTAGGTACTGGAATACCGACGATCGAATCTCGGGCAAGTAACATACCGATGACAAAGGGAACAACGTATGTTGTTATGCGGTCTGACCGATAAAGATCTTCGTAGAATATGTAGGAGCCAATATGGGCATCCAGGTCCCCCTATTGGTTATTGACCGAAGACGTGTCTCGGTCATGTCTACATTGTTCTCGAACCCATTGGGTCTGCACGCTTAAGGTTACGATGACAGTTATATTATGAGTTTATGCATTTCTGATGTACCGAAGGTTGTTCGGAGTCCCGGATGTGATCACGGACATGATGAGGAGTCTCGAAATGGTCGATACATAAAGATTGATATATTAGAAGCCTATGTTTGGATATCGGAAGTGTTCCGGGTGAAATCGGGATTTTACCGGAGTACCGGGAGGTTACCGGAACCCCCTGGGAGCCATATGGGCCTTAATGGGCTTTAGTGGAAAGGAGAAAGGGGCAACCCAAGGTGGCCGCGTGCGGTGCCCCCTGCCACCATAGTCCTCGATAATACTGTAGCGGAGTTTAGGCGAAGCCCTGCTGCTGTAGTGCATCAAGATCGTCACCACGCCATCATGCTGACGGTACTCTTCCCCGACACTTTGTTGGATCGGAGTCCGGGGATCGTCATCGAGCTGAACGTGTGCTCGAACTCAGAGGTGCCGTAGTTTCGGTGCTTGATCGGTTGGATCGTGAAGACGTACGACTACTTCCTCTACGTTGTGTCAGCGCTTCCGTAGTCGGTCTGCGTTGGGTACGTAGACAACACTCTCCCCTCTTGTTGCTATGCATCACATGATCTTGTGTGTGCGTAGGAATTTTTTTGAAATTACTACAAAACCCATCACTTAGATGTTTTCAAAGCACTCACACGGCCATACTGTCCTTTGGTCAGATGACCACAGATGATATTCTTGGTAGTAGAGTCCAGTTGAACGAGCTTCTTGACATCAGCAGTAGTGACACCTTCTCCAGCCTTGGGAACGCCGTTCTCGACGACATACCATAGGTCAACGTCAATGGCTTCAAGATGCATGCGCATCGTATTCTTCCAGTAGGGATATTCAGTTCCATCGAAGACGGGGCACGCAGCAGAGACTTTAATTATCCCTGCAGTCGACATAGCTAAAACTCTAGGTGGTTAAACCGAATCACACAGAACAAGGGATTACCTTGCTCTGATACCAATTGAAAGTGTGTTATATCGATTAGAGGGGGGTGAATAGGCGATTTTTATGAAAATCTTCAAAACGTGGAAGTTATGAAGACAAACGATAGAAATAAACCTATTACCCTGCAGCGGAAGGTAGACTACACTAGGCAAGCCATAGTCGAGTATTCAATAGAGTGAAAGCACAATGACTAATAGCAGCAATGTAGTAAGGATCAGGTAGGAAGATATTGTGAAGCCACACAGAACATGCAGTCACTCAATGAAGACAAAAGATAGTGCAAACATACAATGACTTCACAAGGAGTAACAGTAAGTAAAGGGAAGGGAAGATGAAACCAGTGACTCGCTGAAGACAATGATTTGTTGGACCAGTTCCAGTTGCTGTGACAACTGTACGTCTAGTTAGGGCGGCTAGGTATTTAAACCTTAGGACACACAGTCCCGGACACCCAGTCCTCACCATATTCCCCTTGAGCTAAGGTCACACAGACCTCGCCCAATCACTCTGGTAAGTCTTCAAGGTAGACTCCCAAACCTTCACAGACTTCATTCACCGGCAATCCACAATGTCTCTTGGATGCTCAGAACGCGACGCCTAACCGGCTGGAGGATGCACAGTCCCCAAGTGTAGGACTGGGCATTCGGTTAGACCGAACCGATCGGGTCGGTGCTTCGGTTACTTTTCAAATTCGGTTTCCTGATTCTCTTGACCGATCGGTGATCTACAAAAGCAATGACCGAGACTTCGGTCCACCGAAAATTCGGTTCGGTGCTCGGTTATGAACGAAGAGAACCGACATTGAAAGGGAAGCAAGAAATCGGGAGACAAATCTTGGGGAAAAAATGTTGACGCCGAGCAGGAACAAATCGAAACTTGGAACGGAATGGTAAGAGGAAAGCATTGCCGCAGCCCACAGGATGTCGTCGGAAGCTGGATGCGATGGCCTCGACCGCGTACAAGCGATGAACGCCGGCCGCCTCCGCCGCTAGGGACTACGGAGCCATGGGCGCAACCAGCCGCCTCCACCGCAAGGGAGCCATGGGTGCAACCAGCCGCGGGCCGCCTCCGCCGCTAAAGATCAATGGGCGCCGCTGCTAAGGAGCCATGAGCGCAAGCGCGCAGCCGATGCCCTGCGGGGTAGGAAAATGGATGCGGCGGCGCCGCGTGATGTGCGCTCGTGAAGCACCGAAGCCTGGAGCATATTCTGGATAAGTTGCGTGGGCCGTTTCCCTTCGTCTGCTTGTGGAAAGAAAAGGCTGGAAAAAGCATTGTCTACTACTAGTTCTGTAACGTGAAGTCGTGGATGGTTGGGCTGAATTGACTAGGCTTTAATAAAAAAACGAGAAAGTTAATAAAATACGGTTAATTCGGGAGATTCGGTTAATAGCGTCCAATGACCGAAGGTACCGGAGTAATATCGCTAACCGGACGAACAACCGAACCTTCGGTCCTCGGTTTTTTCGGCTTCGGTCTCGGTTTTTTCGGCTCCGGTCTTCGGTTCTCGGTTTATATGCCCACCCCTACTCAAGTGTAATAAGTCTTTAGATCACACAGACAAGAAGACTTAAGTGATGCCTAATTCTCTTTGGCTCTGGGTGGTTAGGGCTTTATCCTCGCAAGGAATTCTCTCTCAAAGGCTTCGAGGTGGGTTGCTCTCAAACGACAAAGCCGTACTCTGAATCTTAGCAGCCAACCGTTTATGGTTGTAGGGGGTGGGCTATTTATAGCCACTTGGCAACCCGACCTGATTTGTCCGAAATGACCCTGGGTCACTAAGGAACTGACACATGTTCCAATGGTCAGATTTCAAACTCACACGGCAACTTTACTTGGGCTACAAGCAAAGCTGACTTGTCCGACTCTGGACAAGATTCGCTCTCATAGTCTTCACTCTAAGACATAGGTTTTGGTTAGGCATCACTTCAGTCATTCTGACTGGTTCTCTTGGACCCCACTTAACAGTACGGTGGTTCCTATGACTCAACACAAAAGAAAGAGAACTACGAAAGATCTAAGTCTTCGAGCTCCATAGGCTTCATGTGGTGTCATCTCTTGTCATAGTCTTCAATGTGAATATCTTCATATACCACCTTTGACTTCAATGTCTTCATACATTTTTAGGGGTCATCTCTGGTAGGAAAACCGAATCAATGAGGGACTTCTACCTGTGTTATCCTGCAATTCTCACAAACACATTAGTCCCTCAACTAGGTTTGTCGTCAATACTCCAAAACCAACTAGGGGTGGCACTAGATGCACTTACAGCGCCGCGGGTTGCGAGAATGAGCCGAGCTAATATCTAAATTTTTGCCACGCACTACGGGTATACGAAAGGTCACACGGAAGCTGATAAGATTTTTGCAAAAGTGGAGTGCGAATGCGAATGGTGCAGCCCTTTAGTTGCTGGCTGTTCGCTTCGCCTCCGTCTCTTCATTTCGCCTCCCGTCGCTGCCCTCTCGTCTCCTTCTCTTGTGCCTATAAAAAGGAGGTCGCTCCTCCCAGAGAGACGCACCAGAACCTCTTCCTCATCTCGCCACAAGTTCCTGAGCACTGCGTTGCTGCTACAATCTTCCCCATCCCGGCTTGCGGCGTGCACCGCAGGTCGTGACAGTAGGCCTCCGAAACCACACCTTTTGAGTCCTGTACGGGAGAAGGGTGATAAGGTTTTTGGGGAGCGCTCAGCGCGACTACTGGCTGCTTCATCACGAACGATCCGGTCGCCGACGACTACTTCCCCGACGACGACTTCTTCCCCGACGTCCACGATCTCCTCGACGACATGGCAGGCGAGGACACCGACCCCAAGTCCAGCACTTCCACTGCTGCTGTCCCGTACGTGTTCTTACTCTTTCTCTTAGATGTCATGACACAATTCTTTGCTCTACTTTCCGTCCTACATGTGTTAGATTCTACTTCATATATGCAACTTCATTTAGTGTCTGTTCTAGATGTGTTTAGTTCAAGTTCATATATGCAGATGCTCTTTACCTTCTCTATGTACGAACGCATGACCTGTTTTATCTCTACTATATTAGTCATGCTTTATCTAGTATTTCTGTTAATAAAATCATTCGGTAAATTGCTCATATTTTCAACAATCCAAAAACCTTATTATAGGCAATTTACCCCGAGTGGTTTTGCTACTTCCATGAGACCTCCTATGTTTGAGGGTATCCACTATAAGAGGTGGCGCGTGAGAGCAGTCTTATGGTTTCAAACCATGAGTTGCTATGACGCCACTCTCGGCAAACCTGAAGGAGAGCTTGATGCTCAACAGGCACAAGCTTTTCAGAAAATGGATACTCTGTTTAAGGCTGCTCTCTTGAGTGTTCTTGGTGAGAATATAGTTGATGCTTATGCGTCAATTGATAATGGAAAAGATATGTGGGAAGCAATTGAGGCTAAGTTTGGGGTCTCGGATGCTGGCAATGAGCTGTACATCATGGAGCAATTCTATGATTACAGGATGACTGAAGAGCGCTCCGTGGTTGAGCAAGCTCATGAGATACAGTCATTTGCTAGAGAACTTGAGCACTTCAGTTGTATGCTACCGGACAAGTTTGTTGCCTGAGGTATCATCACTAAGCTTCCTCCTTCATGAAGGAACTTTGCTACCTTGCTGAAGCATAAGAGGCAGGAGTTTTCCGTCCCGGATCTCATTGGCACTCTTGATGTGGAAGAAAAGGCGAGAGCAAAGGACACACATGTTCGAGGAATTGAGGGAGGATCTAGTGCCAATGTGGTACAGAAGCAGAACTTCCAGCCCCACAAGTTCAAGAACAAGGGCAAGTTTGATGGAAAAGCAAAGTTTGATGGGAAGAACAAGGCTGTGCAACACACGCACTTCAAGAAGAAGAATGACAAGAAGAAAGGTGCTTGTCATGTGTGTGGGGATCCTGATCACTGGGCTCCTAGTTTCCCTAATCGCTATGACAAGCGTCATCATGGGAAAGGCGGCAAGACCGCTAATGTTGTCATTGGAGACACTGACATGAAGGATTGCTGGGTATGGTATATTTCCCACTATTCTTTCAGTATGTCATTCTCCTGACTGGTTGATTGACACGGGTGCTAATGTGCATGTATGCGGTGATATTTTCATATTTTCGTCTTATCAGACCGCAGGGACTCCAACCGTGCTGATGGGCAATGGTTCAAGTGCTTCTGTTTGTGGTGTTGGCACGGTCGATCTGAAGTGTACTTCGGGGAAGATCGTGCAGCTGAAGAACGTGCATTATGTCCCCTTCGTCAATAAAAATCTTGTTAGCAGATCTCTTCTGTGTAGAGATGGCTACAAGCTTGTCTTTGAGTCGAATAAATTTGTAATATCCAATCATGGAACCTTTGTTGGTAAAGGCTATGAGTCAGGAGGCTTGTTTCATTTATCCTTATCAGACGTTTGCAATAAAGTTGTTAATCATATTTGCAACAATAGTGAATCCAATGTGTGGCATTCACGTCTTTGTCATGTTAACTTTGGTTGCATGTCGCGACTAGCGAAGTTGAACTTAATCCCTAGTTTCACCACCGTCAAGGGATCTAAGTGTCAAGTGTGTGTGCAAGCTAAGCAACCTCGTAAGTCTCACACGACTGCGGAAATAAGAAATCTTGCACCACTAGCACTCATACATTCAGATCTATGTGAAATGAATGGTGTGTTGACAAAAGGTGGAAAGAAATATTTCATGACGTTAATTGATGACTCCACTAGATACTGCCGTGTGTATCTTCTGAAATCTCAGGATGAGGCTTTGAATTTTTTCAAGATCTATAAAGCTGAAGTGGAAAATCAACTTGATCGAAAAATCAAGAGGCTTAGGTCCGACCGTGGTGGAGAGTATTTTTCCAATGAATTTGATGCTTTTTGTGCGGAACATGGTATAATCCATGAGAGGACGCCTCCCTATTCACCTCAGTCAAATGGGGTGGCCAAAAGAAAGAACCGTACTCTAACAGATTTGGTTAACGCCATGTTAGACACTTCGGGTCTCTCCAAGGCATGGTGGGGGGAGGCGATATTGACTGCATGTCATGTCCTAAACCGAGTTCCCACAAAGAACAAAGAGATAACTCCATTCGAGGAATGGGAAGAGAAAAGGTTAAAACTCTCTTATCTATGAACATGGGGTTGTTTGGCGAAAGTCAATGTTCCAATTCTAAAGAAGCGGAAGCTTGGACCAAAGAGTGTGGATTGTGTTTTCCTGGGATATGCTTTTCATAGCATTGGCTATAGATTCTTGGTTGTAAAATCTGAGGTACCTGACATACATGTCGGTATGATCATGGAGTCGAATGATGTGACTTTCTTTGAAGGTATCTTTCCCATGAAGGATATGACTACCTCATCTAATCAGGAGATGCCTAGTTCATCGAATCAGGAACCAGTTACAATTACCGAACCTGCCATTTCGATGGAACACTTTGAAAGTCCTGTGGAGGAGAACAATGAAGTTCCTACTAGGAGCAAGAGACAGAGGACTGCAAAGTCTTTTGGTGATGATTTTCTTGTGTATCTCATAGATGACACTCCCGGTTCTATTTCAGAGGCCTATGCATCTGAAGATGCTGACTACTACAAGGAAGCGGTTCATAGCGAGATGGATTCCATCTTGGCGAATGAAACCTGGGAGATAAATGATCGTCCTTATGGGTGCAAACCTATAGGATGCAAATGGGTATTCAAGAAGAAGCTTAGGCCTGATGGTACTATTGAAAAGTACAAGGCTCGGCTCGTGGCTAAGGGTTATACCCAAAAGGAAGGTGAAGACTTCTTTGATACTTACTCACCTGTGACTCGACTGACCACTATTCGAGTTCTACTTTCTCTAGCTGCCTCACATGGTCTTCTCGTTCATCAAATGGATGTTAAGACTGCTTTCCTAAATGGAGAGTTGGACGAGGAAATTTATATGGAACAACCAAATGGGTTTGTACTAGATGGTCAGGAAGGGAAAGTGTGCAAGTTGCCGAAGTCTTTGTACGGACTTAAGCAAGCACCCAAACAGTGGCATGAGAAGTTTGAAAGAACTTTAACAGCTACAGGCTTTGTTGTGAAAGAAGCTGACAAATGTGTGTACTATCGCCATGGTGGGGGCGAGGGAGTTATCCTGTGCTTGTATGTTGATGACATACTGATTTTCAGAACAAATCTGAATGTTATTAAAGAGGTCAAGGATTTCCTATCTCGTTGTTTTGAGATGAAGGATTTAGGAGTGGCTGATGTCATTCTGAACATCAAGTTGTTGAGAGACGATGATGGTGGGATTACATGGCTTCAATCTCACTATGTGGAAAAGATCTTGAGTCGCTTTGGTTATAGTGACTGCAAGCCCTCTCCGACACCATATGATGCGAGTGTGTTACTTCGAAAGAATCAAAGAATTGCTAGAGATCAATTGAAATATTCTCAGATTATTGGCTCGCTTATGTACTTAGCAAGTGCTACAAGACCTGACATCTCTTTTGCTGTTAGCAAACTGAGTCGGTTTGTCTCAAAAGCAGGATATGTGCATTGGAAAGCTCTAGAGAGAGTTTTGCGTTATTTGAAAGGCATTGCAAATTATGGAATTCACTACACCGGGTATCCAAAGGTGCTTGCAGGGTATAGTGACTCAAACTGGATCTCAGATGCTGATGAGATAAAGGCCACGAGCGGTTATGTATTCACTCATGGAGGTGGCGCTGTTTCTTGAAAGTCTTGTAAGCAGACCATCTTAACGAGGTCAACAATGGAAGCAGAACTCACAGCACTAGATACAGCTACGGTTGAAGTAGATTGGCTTCGCCGGCTCTTGAATGACTTGCCGGTTGTTCAGAAACCTGTACCAGGTGTCCTTATGAACTGCAACAATCAAACTGTGATCACGAAAGTGAGCAGCTCAAAGGATAACATGAAGTCATCAAGACATGTTCAGAGAAGGTTAAAGTCTGTCAGGAAAATGAAAAACTCCAGAGTTATTGCATTGGATTATATCCAAACGTCTAAAAATCTGGCAGATCCTTTTACTAAGGGTCTATCACGTAATGTGATAGATAATGCATCGGGGGAGATGGGTATGAGACCCACAATATGAGTTGTTCACAATGGTAACCTATTCTTTGTGATCGGAGATCCCATGAATTAGATGTTGAAGACAAGCTATTGGTCAACTGAGAGGAGAGTATCCTTACTATTCACAGTACCACTCCATGAAGATGCAATACTCTCCTAATCTGCATGGCAGGCTGATGTATATCTTAATGTGTTCTAAGTGGCTTATTTAAGTAGAGATGTTATCCTGCAGAACATCTTTTGAAGAACACACCTATATGAGTCCGATTGTCAAACGCCGCAATCTATGAGAGTAGGGTTCTCTCTAGTAAACTCATGAAAGGCCGCGGAGTATGACGCATAAGCTCCACCCGCGAGGAAGACCCACGGTAGCCACGTATCGGTCAAGACTTTATGTGAAGCTAGATTCGCAGAAAACTTGCAGTTCAAGGCCCAGTCCACTGTTCAAGTTGCTTACTAGTGTAGCATAGAGTTCTAGGTGGAAGTTCAACTTAACAGTCTCCACTGCAGTACCGGTATATAAAATAGTGTTTTGGAACCAAATGCAATTTCTGTGTGCCTGTGGGATCTGGTGGGGGATTGCCGGAATTTTGTCTATTTTGGGCCTAGCCCAATAGCAGTTTCAGAAATTCCTAATAAATCCTAGAGGCCCACTTAGCCCATTTGTGCAAGGCAAGTGACACTACTAAAATTTAGTCCCACATTACTAGTTGAGTGGGAGTTGGACCTTCTTATAAGGGAGGTTCTTTCCCCACTTGTATGAGCATGAGAACAAGAGGGATATCCACGCGCGCTCCTCCTCCACCGTCCGCCTCGCCACGCGACGCGGGTTGCGGGAATGAGCCGAGCCAATATCTAAATTTTTGTCACGCACTACGGGTATGCGAAAGGTCACACAGAAGCTGAAAAGATTTTTGCGAAAGTGGAGTTCGAATGCGAATGGTGCAGCCCTTCGGCTGCTGGCTGTTTGTTTTGCCTCCCGTCGCTGCCCTCTCGCCTCCTTCTCTTGTGCCTATAAAAGGGAGGTCGCTTCTCCCAGAGAGACGCACCAGAACCTCTTCTTCCTCTCGCCACAAGTTCCTGAGCACTGCGTTGCTGCTACAATCTTCCCCATCCCGACTTGCGGCGTGCACCGCAGGTCGGGACAGTAGGCCTCCGAAAGCGCACCTTTTGAGTCATGTATGGGAGAAGGGTGATAAGGTTTTTGGGAAGCGCTCAACGCGACTACTGGCTGCTTCATCATGGACGATCCGGTCGCCGACGATTACTTCCCCGACGACGACTTCTTCCCCGACGTCCACGATCTCCTCGACGACATGGCAGGCGAGGACACCAACCCCAAGTCCAGCACTTCCACTGCTGCTGTCCCGTACGTGTTCTTACTCTTTCTCTTAGATGTCATGACACAGTTCTTTGCTCTACTTTCCGTCCTACATGTGTTAGGTTCTACTTCATATATGCAACTTCATCTAGTGTCTGTTCTAGATGTATTTAGTTCAAGTTCATATATGCAGATACTCTTTACCTTCTCTCTGACGGAACGCATGACTTGTTTTATCTCTACTATATTAGTCATGCTTTA
Organism: Triticum dicoccoides; assembly: GCF_002162155.2. Classification (NCBI taxonomy): domain Eukaryota; kingdom Viridiplantae; phylum Streptophyta; class Magnoliopsida; order Poales; family Poaceae; genus Triticum; species Triticum dicoccoides. The sequence continues at coordinate 121,329,822 of NC_041386.1, read as the reverse complement.
TCTAGTATTTCTGTTAATAAAATCATTCGGTAAATTGCTCATATTTCCAACAAGCAGCACTACGCGAGATGACTGACAGACATAACACAAGCTTTGCTTCTTCTTTTTTTGCAAGTAGCAAATGCGCAGCTCTCTGGGTCTGGTGGTGGTGGTAATTGGGAAGAGTGGGAGCAAGGTTCTGAATTGCTGGCTCGTGCTATTTCTGTGATCTCTTGGGTTTGCACCAGAAACATCAGTCTTCGAGTCACTTTCAGCTTTTCTTGTCTCAAGCTATGACAGTAGTAGTACTAGTCATCTTTCAAATCGCACCTTATGCAGAGGTTTTCTTGTCTCAAGCAGCAAATGACGCTACCTTTGTAAATCTAACAGATGGACATCAGTTAGTCTAATTCTATGTGTATTAGAGTAGGTGCTAAAGGCGGGCCGAATGGCTACTTCTGTCAACTTTGCGTTAGAAGCCTCGAATCATCGCACCACCTGTTCTGGAACTGCCCGGAGTCTAGACAGGTCTGGACTGCGATCGGGCAATGGCACGGCTGCTCCGCCCTCTCCCTTGCGGATTGCTGGAGCCGCGGGAACTCTAGCACGATCATCCACAATATTTTGGCGCGCACTGATCCATCACGACGACATGGTGCGCGGTCAATCCTGCTGCTCACCTGCTGGGAAATCTAGCAAGAGAGAAACAACTGCACTTTTCGAAGAAGCCTCCCGAGCGTGCGAGAAACCATCAGGCGCATCCGAGATAGCATCGAGCTCTGGAGGATCGCAGGCGCAGCGTGCATCGAGAGCTCCTTCGAGAAGCCACCTTGAGAGAAATTTTCCTTCTCCTGTACTAGGGTTTACGGCCGTATGTGGCTGGCCCTACGCACTTGATCCTCGGATCTTCACCCCCCCCCCCCTTTGTTTTCCCGCTGCTTCCTGCTATAATCAATGAAAAGCCAGCAATTGCTGGATCTTTCAAAAACAAAATTGTAAAGGTAAAGCTTGGCATCCCCATTGTTCAAAGCCTGCATCCACCACAAGCAAGCGTTAATAGTACTACTAGTACACAAGACAAGGTAAAAACAGTAGCCAATATGAAATTATGTATGGTTTGCTAGTATAAAACTGATGTGCCAGGTTCTGTCATCCGATGGCTCAACATCCCAGCTGGACCGACGCAGAGTGTGCGTTGTCATCTGCCTGCCCAAGCATGGTGTGCTTATGCAGTTTACCTCATAAGCATTAACTTAACAATGCACGGCGAGGCTCCAAACACGAACTGGAGAAGAAAAATGGAGATTCTCTTGAGACCAGCGTCCTGAGAATCGATCGACCAGCATTTCCCTTTAAATTATAGGAGTGTTATGAATGCAGGTTTGGTTCCCTGTTGAGTCCAAAACATACAGGCGAATCAACATGTGGTTGAGTTGGTTAGGGGGACAGTGGTATCCTCAACCCATCAAAGTTCAAATACTGGTGCTCACATTATTCCTGTATTTATTTCAGGATTTCCGGCGATGCGCTTACGACGGGAGGAGATGTTTCCGTCGACGACGAGGCGCCTACGGTGACTTCGTAAATCTCAAGATGATATGCCGGCTCGGTCTATCGGAGATGCTCATAGGGGTAGGGTGTGCGTGTGTGCGTTCATAGGGGTGAGTGTATGCGCGTGTATATGAGCGCTCGTGTCTGTACTAATGCTAAAAAAAAAACACAGGGCGTACGAAGGTAATCTGCAAGTAGAGGCACACAATAATGCACGCACGGGCAGGGGAAGGGATCAAAGCCGGGCGCAAGACGGACAGAGATGCCGAAACGAAATTATTTGGTCGTCCAGGGAACAGTTTGACTTGAATTCCACATGACCGTGCGACCAGTTCCGTTCCGTTCAGCGTCAGCGTTCACATTGTGGAAACGTGGTCGGATGGCCCTACAGAGGCCACCGGATTAAAGATGGCGGGGGGCAGGTGCAATGCGTCCGACCGTAATGCCATTCCTCTTTGCCTTTCTTTGGTTAGTCGCATTCGGATCTTGAAAAGCGAGCGAACGAGCAGTGCAAAACCTGTACCCCGGATTGGGAAAGAAGAAGCAGAAACTGTGCAATTTTGTTGTAGCTTTGTGTGGGCTGTGGCATGGCACGGCCTCTGTTTTTGAAAGAAAAAAGAACTTCACGTAGCCGTGGGATCTGAAAACCATCAGGTGAAGAAGCAAGCTCTGATCACATATAATGGGTCTGTGCACCTGAACCATTGCTTTTATTGCACTAGGCGCGAGATTAGGGCGGCCTCAGTGATGAATGATCTTCCACTTCCAGCTAACCATGATCGTCTCCAATACACTACTACTACACGTGCCGCTGATCACTCGCCGATATCAGCTCAAAAGCGCCGCACGGCACGAAAGAGCAAAAATTCCCCCTCCGCTTTATTCGCCGGGATCGGCCACTTGGGATGCCAAAAGAGCCTCTGCTTTCTAGTAATGTTTTTGTTAGCAAATTTGTGGATGATGTTGATGGCGTGGCGGCATGGCGGGACCGCGGAGGGAGGGCCCTTGCAGGAGGAGAAGACTTCGCCGCGAAGCACCTCGACCTCGGCTCAGGCGGGCACCCAGGTGTCGTTGCCTCGTGGCCATGGGGTGGGCTGGGGAGATTGCGCGCCCACCAGCCAATCAGCGCCTGTGGAAATGCCATGCCACCGGTAAAAATAGGAGCATGGGGATGACTTGTCAACGACGAACGCAGTCGATGCGGTGCAATGCAGGAGTAGTTGTTCATCGGTTGAACCCTGACACTGACGACCCGGGACGACAGATGATGCAGCCTCTGATTACCTTTTGCTGCTTGTTGTACCACAAGCTTGATAATTTGGTTTTGTTCATGGTGTTAGCTTTAATAACTTTGTTACTGCTGTTTCGTTATCCTGTGATACTGTAACCTCGCCAATCTTGAGTGAATGTACCATGTACTCTGCGACGGAGATGCAGAGAGCGGGCTTGTTCAATGAATGTACTCCGCGACGGAGATGCAGAGAAGAAATTCAAGTGCAGAAACCGGAGTACAGACCATAGACAGACAACACCAGAAAGAACAGAAATTCATGACAAGTTCATCACTCAATGGCAATTACGTACAGTAGCATATACAACACATACATACACCCACAACAAACGATCCAAATCACTGCGAGACTACGGACTCCACATATTGGCCAAAAGCTGCTGCGGAATCACAACGGAATTCCATGCAGCCAGCAAAAAGGAAAATGTTATTCCCCTCCAACACCCCCTATCGTACCAGCGAACCCGACCACCAAATCGTCCACCCTCATCCCGCGTCCCAACAGAACGGCTTCCGGCTCAAGAACAAGAACCGGACCTGCAGCAGCAATTCTTGATTCTTTCTTTTCTTCAGAGATCATCAGATCCATCCCTCCTTCCCCGGGCACGGGCCGGACCGGATCAACCACCGGGCGCGACGCGGCGGCCGCCGCTGCCGCCTTCCTTGGCCCTGGCCTTGCCCTCCTTCCGCTCGCCGCCGGCCGCCTTGCGGTTGCGGGCGAGGCACGGGAAGAGGCACGCGAATATGCTCGCCTTCACCTGCCCGCGCCTCGGCAGAGGCCGCCTCGAGTCGCCCTGCCGCTCCATTGCGGGCCACCGCTGCTGCAGGCGCCTTCTTGCTCCGAAAGCCAGGAAGAAGGGTCGAGAGGAGCGTGTGAAGGAAGGTTGGCGTGTGGGCTTGTGCTTGTGTGCGATGTGAGGGGAGTGACCGCCAGAGCCGCGCCCTTTTATAGCCAAGCCAATGTACTGGGAAGAGTGAGGGCCAAGGTTCCTTGGGGTGCAAGCAGTTCGAACTCCGTCTTCTGGAAACTTTCGGGTCTGCGCCTCAGCAGCCCTGGCTCGAGTCTGAACCTTGAGATGTCACTGTACTGACTCTACTGCCTGCCTGGGGCAAAGCTTTCTGGATACGCTACCTTCAGAGGTGATGAAGATCTAAATCAGATACGCGCCAGCCTGGTGTGTTTATCCACTGTTACTAGTCAGCCCAGCACTCCAGCCCGGTAGTACATACATAACTCACCAGCAAGCAAGCCTGGGTAGAAAGAAAGAAAAAAATATAGTACTGTATGTGTTTTGTGTTGGCTCGCTGCAGGATTCTGTCTGAAAAATGGTGGTTCTGAAGTTCAACACTCCAGCTGGAATGATATAGAAAACTACGCCACTGTCTGCCTGCCTACGATGAGTGGATATAGTTTAAGCACTAACCTACCCATGACCATGGCACTAGAAGAAAATATAGAGATTTTCTCGATCACAACTTTCAGCATGGACCGTTCAGGCCGGGCTCTCCGTTGGCCATGGAGATTGCAAGTGCCCAAACACAGCACAGGGCATAAAATATGATAACCTGCAGGAAAAGCTGTACAATAATGCACTGGCAGCGAACTAAAATACAGCGGCAGATGTACGAGATGTTACAAGGAAAAACTATTTTGTACGCCCGGGGAGAAGTTGACTTGAATTCCACACTGACCAACCTATATATTCTGTTCGCATTGGGGAAAAAGTCTTCGCTCTCTCGGGATGGACAAATTTTCTCTTCACATTTCAGAAGTGTCTGGAATCTTTAAGGCAATGCACGGTAACAAAAGTAATAACGAGAGATAAGAGAAGCAGGAAAACATAACTACTTCAGTAATTAGCAATCAGTTACTCCTCTTGCTTTTTTGAAATGTAAGCAGCATATCTGAATATTTTCATTCTCGAAAATTCATTTATATCTACACAAAACCAAACTGTAGAAGCTCTGGAAATTTAATTGACTGTCTTGGGGAATGCTAATTTCTCAGTGTTAATTGTAGACTAGCATCGCCACAATCCACAGGAGAGCAAGACCTTGGCCATCACTCAATGTTTAAAGGATGAGAAGTCCAATTTTCAGAGGGAAAGATGGAAATGCCTTTGTCTGACCTGTTCCAAGATGCTGGATACAGATCTGACGACCGGGTCTTAAACGACAAGATGAGATGGTCCTCATCATGTTTATTTTTTATGCCGAATTCCGTCTAAGAGTCTAACTACAAGATGTAGACACCACTCTGTTTTGATGCCTCCAATGTAAGCGGCAAAGCCTAATTATTTAGGGGATATATAGGAAATAAGGTAAGTTGAATTGCTTTACATCTGAGCAAGATTCCTGCTTATCTGGTGCTTATTACTATATGAAGCTAGTGAACTGGCCTTTTGACTTGAATTTGGCGCAATGAAAACGTGCTTCTCTTGGGTTCCATCAGATTACTAGATGCTTTGCACATGTCCACTTGCTCAAGCATTACCAACACTACAAGCTACCCATCACTAACTAATAAACTAACATTAGATGATCCGTTGGTCACACCTGATGACCTGAAGTTACTAGGAAGTGAGGACTATGAAAAATTCACATCGGGAGCATAATCATGGATGCTGATCAGCATATTATTCTAGGTGACCCAGTATTTCTTGGTTATAATGGAAGATAAAAGAGGATCCAATTGATGTACAAGTGAAGAAAATCACCAAAATGAAGGAGTACTCTATTATGATCTATTAGAATGTGCTTGAAGCAATACAGAACCATGATATACTTGGTATAGTACAAACTAAATGTACAATACAGACTTCCAAGTAGAATCTTCGGCCTACAGCTCACCTGTTATCTGTCACTTCAGCAGTTACTTGGGTGGGACAACCAATGTATAGATTAGCAATGCCGAAATGATGATAATAGCCCCTACCAAGGTAAACCTTGGGCTTGTCCACAACATCAAGTTAGACCTCTCAGCTCTTTTGATTGGATCGACTTCTTCTGACAATGGATACTCACTGCGCCGTGGGTTCCAGGTCACATATTTGTTCGGTGAGAACTCCGAGAATAGGGTCTTCTTCCCTTTCTTCTTAAAGGTAGACCAAGCCTTATCCCAGTCGGTTGACGATGAGTCACCTGAAAAGTAAGACAAAGAAATGATTCAACCTGCAAACATGTTTTCATCGTATACAAAATTCGGCAACCAAATGTGGATGTTTTCACCGGCAAACAGTGTGATGATTATATCTCTTTCAAATAAACTTTGCCGACCTACAATTTCCAGTTATGTCATACATCATCGCATATCAAATTCATATGTAGCTCAAGAAAATCCTCCAATCAAGTTGTTATATGGTGTTTGGTACTTAAAGAGGTTGAATGTTCAGGAGGTTCCTTTTCTTCAAGTGGCTTGGGAGTCTGCTTATGTTACGAAATATAACATGCTCTGAGAACGACTGAATACTAGGGTCATACTTCAACAAAGTATTGTTGCTCTTTATGACACAATGCAACAGAGGAATCACATATCCTTTTCTTTCATTTCTCTGCTGGATAATAGTGCTGGAGTTCAATAAGGGAGCTTTACAATAATTGATTTACTCTTCAATTTTGTCAATCTAGGTGTACTGGATGTTTCGTCGATATTTTTTTTTAACTCTAGACATTAAATCGTGTAATTGACAAAAAAAGCAATGATTGGACCTGGAAAATTTCCCAATATATTGGCCTTCCAGGGAAAGGGCAGAGGGGGAAAACCTTAATGCATAGCAAACAGCTAGAGTATTAACTCTGGTGTTTGTTTCTTTGTATTTAGTTATGAAACCTTTTACATACTGTTTCACTGAGTACTTTTTTATCGAAGTGTTCTATTAATATCTTATAACAGTAGGATGTCATAGGTTACTGTTCCACTTCAAAATAATATAGAATGGAAGTGGTGGTCCACTATCTGTTCTGACATCTTCCTTTGGTGCCAAATTAATACCTATCACAAGGTGCACATATTATCAGTAACCTGTTATAACAAACTATGCGTAACAGGACCTTTTAAATCTAACCCAAAAAAGGAACTTCACAATCCACCAGTTATTATCCATCAAATCAAATATATAACCAAACAAGGGCAAATATCCAGTATTGACCAGTGAAAAGAAGAAGAATCTTTCATCATATTTGAATCTAAGAAACTAAGATCTCGTTCATATGGATTATGGATAGAAAAGATATGACAAAGTAAAAATTTATGAAAGAAGAACCACTGTGATCTCCACTTTGGTCTTGAAATCAGGGCACACGTTTGTACTTGGTAAAAGATATACCTAGTACGGTGAAGGAAAGCTGTGCCGTGGCAAAGACTGATGATGAAGCATAAATGACTTGATCAGAGAAATCAGGCATAACTGCAGGTTTGGTGTTGTTGGAGAAATCAATACAGTATTGTTCGCTGTCACTTGTTTGAAAAAGGAGGTAAATAGATGCCGACGAAGCGAGAACCTATTGCTAGATCAATAAACGACCTGTAAAGAACACTAATGAGAGACAACCTTAACACCGGCCTTTATTGTAGACGCAGTTGTGAACATGCAGTGACCTGCGAGCGCACACATGAAGAGAGCACACCTTTCGGTTGAAATAAAGGAAGCAAACATTGCATTTCACTTCAAATCTTACTATGTTAGCACATGAAATGAGGCATTCAGACTGTTCTGCAATCTGTATGGTCCAGTAAGCAGATCATGTCTGAACGAGTAAAGTGAGCATCAGCAGCTTGAATTTCTGATGCAGTGATCGGGCTAATACTATGGTATTCTAGAGGGGTGACACTATCACTACAACACAACAACCGTGAGACTAGTGGCAGAGCTAAGCGGTAATTAAGTAATCAACAGCGGCATTTCATCAAACACCTACACGCTACAGGGAGCAACGAGAGACCCAACAGATGCTAGTATGGTGTGGTGTGCTGCTCATACCTTCGTCCCTGCCGCGCTTGTCCGGGGAGCCTCGGGAGCAGCGAGGGGCGAGCGCGAGGGCAGGCCGTCGAGCCAAGAATCTCCCGGAAACCAGTAGTATCCCCATGGCCCCTCCCCGTCCGAGATTCTACCGATCAGGAAGGATTCTTTCCCCGCGGCCTCTCTGCTTATCGCGGTGGGGGCGGGGCGGGGCGGGGCGAGGAGAGGAGGAGGCGTGGCTGAGAGAGCGCTTGGAGTCGCCTGGCTGCTTGCGTGGACGCAAGGAGGACTGCGACATGGCAACCGTGTGGCTCTCCCTGCACCAGAGAACCCTCACGTCTCCGGTACGGTGGCCGGCACGGGTGATGCAAAGAAAAGAAGATTTGCTATGCTAATTTGTTGTTTTCCGCAGTTGTTTTCCAATTCGAAACAACCTGCAAAGGTTTCTGAATTTTGACACCTCCACTATTTCTTCCTGCGATTTCTTCTGCTCCTTTTTCTCTTGTCCGTTTTTTTCGGAGGTTTTCTTCTGCTCCTGACTCATGAAAAAGGAAAAGTCTTTCTATCAACCGGCTGACCCCGCTCTGAAATAAACCGCTTCGCTTGCTCACCACGTGGTTATGTGGATCACGCACCGCTTTCTTTCGCTGACCTTATCCCTTCCTCAGCTACAAACGGACGGTCTCCTCTTTTCTCTCCGTCGTCTCCCACCTCCTGATCTCATGTCTCTTCTTCGCTTCCTTTTTTGCTGCAAGCTTGCAAGGCGCCGCTGCCTAAACCTGATTCTCGTCACTCCAACGCTACAAAGGAGCGGCGCCGCTCGCCATGTGCTGCTGCAAGCCGGAGGCACCTGTATTGCGCGGCCAGCAACCGTCCTGCAAGGTCGACACCGGCTTCTCTTTTGCTACCCCGAGTTTGCCGAAGACACAGGCGTCGTGCGTGACGCGTGATACTGCGATGGGACGCAGGGCCATGCTGTCCACGGCCGCCGGGTGGTTTGTGCGGAGATGGAGCCTCCGCTCGTGGCCGCCAGCGCTGAACATCGCGGGCGGCAGCCATGGCCGGCTAGGTGCTCCTTGGGTAGCTTGTGCTCGTGGCCGCCAGCGCTGAGCATCGCTTGCTGCCAGTGTCGGGCGCTGTAAGCGCGAGTGGCTTGTGCTGCAATGGTGCTTACATGTGTGGCCACAGGCGCCGTGATGGAGCATCGCATGCGTCCGTCGATGCTGTGATTAAGCATCGCAGGCTCTGCGACGACATCATGCTGCGACAGCGACCATGGCCATGCTGTCAGGCATGCTTCAGCCATCATGGGAATGCTTCAACGACGACGGACGGTGTAATGCTTCGACAACCACGGCCTGTTGCGACGGCATCGACGATGGCCATGTTGCAGGCGTGCTTCAATGGTCGTGGCAATGCTTTGACGACGACGACCGCAACAATTGCTTTGGTGCCCATGGCAAGGCGTCAACGATCACGACCATGCAACGAGACGTGCTTCAATGGTCGTGGCGATCCTTTGACAACGACGGCCGCAACAATGCTTTGATACCCATGATGAGGCGTCAACGACCATGGCCATGCAACGAGACATGCTTCAATGGTCGTGGCGATGCTTCGATGACGACAGTCGCGTCAATGCTTCGACAGCCATGGCGACGAGGCATGGCGTGATGGAGTCGATAATCGCGACATGCAACAAGGTATGCTTAAAAGGTCGTGCCGATGCTTCGATGGCCACGGCAATGAGGCATCGCGCGTCGACGACCTCAACCATGCAACGTGGCGTGCTTCAATGTCATGGCGATGCTTCGACGACGACAGTCGCGACAATGCTTCAACGACCATGACGACAAGGCATGCCGTGATGGAGTCGACAACCATAGTCATGCAGCGAGGCGTGCTTCAATGGTCGTGGTGATGCTTCAACAGCGACGGTCGCGGCAATGCTTCGACGACCACCGCAACGAGGTGTGTCGTGCATCGACGACCGCGGCCATGCAATGAGGCGTGCTTCAATGGCGTAGCGATGCTTTGACGACGACGGCCGCCGTAATGCTTCGACGATAGAGGCGACGAGGCATCCGTGCATTGACAACCGCGGCCATGCAACGAGGCGTGCTTCAATGGCGTGGCGATGCTTCAACGTCGACGGTTACACCAATGCTTCGACGACCACGACAATGAGGCATGTCGTGAATCGATGACCGCGAGCATGCAATGAGGCGTGCTTCAATGGCGTGGCGATGCTTCGACGACGACGGTCGTGGCAATGCTTCGACGACCACAGTGACCAGGTGTGCCGTGCATCGACGACCGCAGCCATGCAAATAGGCTCTGTTTGGTATAAAGATAATGTAACATCCCAAATTTTCAATTTGGAATGTTATACATTAGATCATCATTGCATATCATATTTTATTTGCATTTTGGCTTGATCCTAGAAATCCTACGCAACTCAAGGACCCATGAAGAGAGTTGGGGATTTCGTTATTTTCATATTTGAGTTTTCTCAAATTTTTGAAAATAGGATCATTTGATTTAATTATTTTATCTTCAATACTTCTAATTATAAAAATAAGTGAGAGGGAATAAAATGACTTTCCCAAAATAAAGGAATATTGAGGATTTAATAAAAAAATCAAATAAGATTTTATTTCGGTGTTTTCTCTCTATTTTATTTGAATTAGGAAAAATGCGCGTTTTTCAAAATTGTATTTAGGCCCCAAATAAATGTTCACCTTGTCCGGCTTGATTTTAGAAGTCGGGGAAAATTTATTTAGGGATTTTTGAAGTCCATTTAGTATTTCTTTTCTTTCCTTTTCTGCACGTCCAAATTTGTTAAAAAAACGCGCCACCGACCTAACCGGGCCGTGTCCGTCTAGGACTCCTGGCCCGGCCGACCTTATAAGCCAGGGGAAGTCGCCCCTCAGCCCACCCTGCATCCCGCCGAAACCCTAGCCCGCCTGAGCCGCCGCCGCCCGCACCGCCGCCTCCGGAGCCGCCGCCGCAGGCTCGCCGCCCGCCCGCCGGAGCCGCCACCGTCGCCGGTAACCGCCGCCACCGCCGATGGTTTTCTACGAAAAACCGATCGGTTTTTCGTTAGAACTCGCGGTTTATTTTTTTAGATTTGTTTTTTTCTGTTTATTTATTTAGAGGACGTTCGTCCGTACGTTCGTTTTAATGAACGATTTTCGTCATTTAGCCACAGACAGCGAACGTTCGTTCGTTAGCCTGTTAGTCGTTTTTCTTTTTCTTGGATTATCCGTGATTATTTCTGATCCGATTTTCATTTTAGTTTAACTTTTCGTTCGTTTGTCGGAATGAGGCGATTCAAGCGCCTAGAGTTTCGTCTCGAAACGCTCTTTCCGTTTAACCAAATCAAACAATTTTTTGCTTCTGTAAAATTTGACTTAGATCCAGATTAGTAGACGAAGCTCGTTTCTTTCGCCGTTTGACTTCCTCGCTTCGTTTGATTTGTTTCCTTTTTGCAAACCGGAGTTCTTAAGTTGAACTTTTTGGTTAGATCTCTTATTTGAGTTTTACCTGTGCATTAGTTGAGTACTTATTGTATGCTTGTTTGTTTGTTTGCGTTAGAGTACCCGGAGTGCGCCGCTTGCTACTTCGAATCTCTAGGATTCACGGATCATTAGCAAGGCAAGTAACACTTTGATCATACCTCTTACTACCCAGTTTTTATTGCATTAGATCAATCCTCAAACATTGCATGATTAGGATCTAATTAAATTGTGGGTTTTGGGAAAGTAGATGAGGTAGTACCTATTACCTGTTTTATTATCAAACCCTTGGGAGTTACTTCTATGTTTGCATATATTACCATGCTATGCTAGTAGACGTGGATTGGGTGAGTGTATCCATGACAGATGTGAGATTGATAATTAATGATTTATTTAAGGTGGCAACTTTAATACACATCTGAGTGGATTGAGGCACCTGGGTATTCCAGCGATTGCCTGTTTTTCTTTATGGACCGCCACCCAGGCTCAAAGGGATCATGAGATTATTCATGCTAGAAACTTCCGTGTGTAGCCACAAGCTACTATGGGCTCTGGCATAGTTGATTAAGTCGTGCGAACTCTTACAGTGGTAGACTAGCAGATGTAGGGGAAAGTAGGTGTAACGGTCTACCCGATCGTAAGGTGCTAGCGCTTCTGAAAGACTATGTCTCGGTCATCCATTTCTCAAACACCATGTAGTGCGAGAATTCCAATGGAGGAGATCGAGTCTTGTGGGGAAAAGTGCGCAAACCTCTGCAGAGTGTATAAACTAATCACGGTTAGCCGTGTCCCCGGTTATGGACATCTTGAGTATCTAGTACTTGGATTATCATGTGAATCTCATCATGTGACTTTAATTAATTTTGTTGGGTTTTAATGATGATGCTTATTTGGGATTGAGAGGGTGTCTACACTCTCAATGTTTAACAACCACCATGATAGTCAAATAAAATTTATTCCTTTGCAGTAGAGAAAAATTGGCTTTACGCAAAACTGTAATCGTAGAGCTTTCCACCAGCCATATATGCATGTAGTATAGCCTATTTCTATTCATTGCTCTCTATGTGTTACATTGCCAGCATATTTCATGTGCTGGCCCGTTTTCGGGCTGCAACGTTCATGTTGCAGTCTTTTCAGACGACGAGTAAAGAGCTTTAGGTCGTGGTTCTATACTCAGTGATGTCGTTGGAGTTGATGGACTCACTTATCTTCCAAGCCTTCCGCTGTTATCGTTATTAGATGGCCTTAAGCCATATTATTTGTAATAATTTCTCTTTTGAGACACTCGTTGTAATAAGTGTGTGATTGCTACTCTGTTATAAATCCTGCAAGTACTGTGCGTGTCAGCATTACTGATCCAGGGATGACACTGAAGCACAGAGATCGGACCGTTTGAGGTCTGGTCGCTACAAGATGGTATCAGAGCACACACTGACTGTAGGACACGACCACTAAGATAAAGACCTAGATCACTACTCACTCTTCTCATTTCTGACTTCTCATCTTTTCTACTCTTTTAGGATGGCGGATGCAAGGAACAAGTTCATGCAACCGGATAAAGATACACCCTTTGGACGCCACCTGAAGGAAGTCACTAAGTACATGAACATCAGAGTACCAAGCTTCACTGGGACCTACAACGTCACTTTACTCGAGGAGGAGCGCTGAATGATTGAAGTTCAAGTTCCAGGAAGGACATTCATGCCAGTCACCGAGCCCATAGAGTTTTCCTTTGATGCACCAACCTGGAGTCTAGAAAAGAGCATGGCAGCCCACATCACCATGGGACGTATTGGAGAAATTTACCGCAATGATCTCGAGGATACTATCTACCAGATTTGTGGGCGCCGAGATGAGCATTTGGAGATGATCAGCACCAGGAAGGATAGATCAATCACAGCTTTTATCCAGAAATTAAACCAGCACATTCGACGTCAGGAGAACCAGATGTGCGCAGACATGATAGATCTGAAGAAGGCGATGACAAGAATCACGGAGCTGGAGGAAGAAATCAAGGCTACACGTGAAGATTATGAGGAGGAAATCGTCGTACTAGTGGAGAAGAATAACGACCTGATTAAGAAGATCGGAATATTCATAGGAGACCCTACACCAGTAGAAGAAGACGAAGAACCCAAGGAGATTCGCCCAGAAGACTACATCATCATCGACGACACCGACTCTGACCTGAGCGATGATTACTACGTTAACGAAGCTGGAGCAGATATCATGGAGTCTGCAACCAAGAATATTTCTAGTAGACCACCACATCAGTAGTAGTATTCCACCATGTAAATAGAGTAGTCCGAGCACTTTCGCGATAGTTCTAGATCGATTGTATGCCTTGATTGATTGAGTGAAATGCTTGTGATTGTCTCATGTGCATATGGGTAGTGTTTTCTCTCTAGACCTCTCTTTATTCTTAAATCTCATATTTTCTAAACCCATTAGATGCCTCCGAGACATGACAATGCATTTGCATTTCCACCGGAGCTCACTCAGTTGATCTAGCAGCAGAATGCGTTGATGCAGTTGCTAGTCCAAAATCAGAATTAGGGGAACAACAACAACAACAACAACCCACCACCACCACCTGTTGATCACTTAACCCGTTTCCTTAGACTGAATCCGCCGGTGTTCTCTAGTAGCACCGAGCCTATAGTAGCAGATGATTGGCCCCGCAAGATTGGAAGGGAGTTAACCACTACAGGATGTACTGATACTGAGAAGGTGCGGTTTGCCGCACATCAGTTGGATGGACCAGCAGCATCATGGTGGGAGAATTACATTGTCACTACCCTATAGCCACGGTGACATGGGACCAATTTCAGCAGGCTTTCCGTACCGCCCATGTTTCAGCAGGAGCTATGGCCATGAAGAAGCGTGAGTTTCGCAATTTGCACCAAGGAGGACGGACAGTTGGCCAATACGTGGATGACTTTAGTAAGTTAGCACGTTATGCTCCGGATGACGTTGCTACGCATGCAGCTAAGCAGGAGAAGTTTCTGGAAGGACTGAATGATGAGTTGAGCATGCAGTTGATGGTAGCAACCTTCAACAACTACCAGGAACTGGTAGATCGTGCTCTTATGATTGAAGGGAAGCAACAGCAGATTGAGAACTGCAAGAGGAAGTATGGACAAGGGAAGTACAATTCAGGAGCTCAGCAGAAGCCACGTTTTACCCCGAAAACGGGAGGACATTTTCAGCATACCCATGGAGGAGGAAGTTCGCATAATCATAATGACCCCAAGAATGGTAATGGGAATGGGGGAAGCAACGGTCAGAACCGTACCAACCCATCAACCCCAGCCAAGAGATACCTGAGCCAAGTCACTTGCTATAAGTGTCAGAAGACCGGACATTATGCCAATGAATGTCCTGAAACCCAGAATGGTAATGGCAATGGAAGCTCTGGGAAGAAGCCAAACCCTTTCAACAGGGGACAGGTGAACCACGTTAACGTGGAGGAGGTTGAAGCCCAGCCAGATGCAGTAATAGCTAAGTTTTTGGTTAAGTCATTTACTGCAATCGTTCTTTTCGATGCTGGTGCATCGCATTCATACATATCAAGGGGATTCGTGGATAAGTATAAACTGCCCACCAAGGTTCTTAGAACACCCACGTTAGTAAGCTCACCAGGAGCGGAGTATATGGCCAGTAAAGGATGTTTTCAAGTGCCATTGAGTATAGGTAGGCATGTGTTTCCCTCGGATTTAATCATTTTGGAATCACAAGGTTTGGATGTAATTCTGGGTATGGATTGGCTATCGATGTATGGAGGAAACATCGATTGCGCCAGTAAGTCGATTTTGCTTACCACCCCAGAAGGGAGAAGGATCAAGTATGTATCACGACATGTGCCGAATAGGACTCAAGTAAATTCCCTAACATGAGTTGTACAGGAGGAAGTATAGGTGGTAAAGGATTTTCCGTATGTGTTTCCAGAAGAGTTGCCAGACATGCCACCGGATAGAGACATTGAGTTTTTGATTGAGCTTTTGCCAGGCACATGACCAATATCTAAGAGACCGTATAGAATGCCTGCAAATGATTTGGAGGAGATTAAGAAGCAGATTAAGGAGTTACTGGATAAGGGATATATTCGCCCAAGTTCATCACCTTGGGGATCACCAGTACTTCTAGTGGAAAAGAAGGATGGATCGTTAAGGATGGTTGTTGATTATCGAGGATTGAATGAAGTGACGATCAAGAATAAGTACCCACTGTTGTTGATCAATGATCTGTTTGACCAATTGCAAGGAGTAAAGGTATTTTCCAAGATCGATTTGCGATCAGGATACCACCAGTTGAAGATTCGAGAGCAGGACATACCTAAGACAACTTTTACTACGAGGTACGGGTTGTATGAGTATACCGTTATGTCATTTGGTCTGACTAACGCACCTGCTTATTTTATGAACATGATGAACAAAGTGTTTATGGAGTTTTTGGATAAGTTCGTCGTAGTGTTCATTGATGATATTCTAGTTTACTCGAAGAATGAAGAAGAACATAAGGAACATTTGTGTTTGGTACTTGGTAAGCTCAGAGAACATCAGTTATACGCCAAGTTCAGCAAATGTGAGTTTTGGTTGAAGGAAGTTGGATTCCTCGGACATGTTATATCCGGAGAAGGAATAGCAGTAGATCCCACCAAAGTTGTCACTGTGACAAATTGGGAAGCCCCAACAACACTTGGAGAGATCCAGAGTTTTCTTGGACTCACGGGATACTACCGGAGATTCATTGAAAATTTCTCGAAGATTGCAAAACCTATGACAGAGTTGTTGAAGAAGGATACCAAGTTCAATTGGACTGAGGAATGTGAGTCCAGTTTCCAGGAGTTGAAGAAACATTTGGTTACCTCGCTAGTGTTGATTCTACCAGATCAGCGCAAGGATTATGAGGTGTATTGCGACGCTTCACGTCGAGGACTTGGAGCAGTGCTTATGCAGGAGGGAAGAGTTCTTTCGTATGCTTCATGACAGCTTAAGCCCCATGAGTTGAATTATGCTACACATGATTTGGAGTTAGCAGCCGTAGTGCACGCCTTAAAGACGTGGAGACAATTTCTCATCAGAAACCATTATGAGGTGTACACGGATCACAAGAGTTTGAAGTACATCTTCACGCGGAAGGAGTTGAATCTCAGGCAAAGAAGATGGTTGGAGCTCATCAAGGATTATGACATGAGATTGCATTATCATCCCGGAAAGGCTAACATAGTAGTTGATGCGTTGAGCCACAAGAGCCAGGTCAACACACTAATGACCGGAGAGTTACCAAAGGAGTTAGCCGAGGATCTTTGTGAGCTATGTTTGGAGATAGTTCCGAGAGGCTATGTAGTAGCATTGGAAATTCAGTCTACTCTGATGGATAAGATCAGAGAAGTTCAGAAGACCGACAAGGAGATTGCCACCCTAAAGGAGAAGATGAGCAAGGGAAAAGTTAAAGGTTTTCGTGAGGATGAACACGATACCTTATGGTTTGAGGACCGTGTTTATGTGCCTAATGACCTAGAGATCAGGAAGTTGATTCTGCAAGAGGCCCATGACTCACCATACTCGATTCACCCAGGAAATACTAAGATGTATTTGAATTTGAAGGATACTTTCTGGTGGACTAGAATGAAGAAAGATATTGCGGAGTATGTAGCAGTTTGTGATGTATGTCAGAGAGTAAAGGTAGAGCATCAGAAGCCAGCAGGATTGCTACAACCATTGCCGATACCCGAATGGAAGTGGGATAAGCTAGGCATGGATTTTATCACGGGTTTACCCAGGACCCGTTCAGGCTATGACTCAATATGGGTTGTAGTCGATCGTTTGACGAAGGTAGCTCATTTAATCCCAGTGAAGACTACTTACAGCAGTGCCAAGTTGGCTAAGATATACATGACTAGGATCGTATGTCTGCATGGAGTTCCAAGGAGCATTGTATCAGATAGAGGAACCCGGTTTACCTCAAAGTTCTGGAATCAGTTGCATGAAATTTTGGGTACCAGGCTAGAGTTCAGTACAACTTTTCATCCTCAGACAGATGGACAGATCGAGAGAGTCAATCAGATTTTGGAGGACATGTTGAGAGCTTGTGCGCTAGATTATGGATCTAGTTGGGACGACAATTTGCCATACACGGAGTTCTCTTACAACAATAGTTATCAATCCAGTTTGAAGATGGCCCCTTTTGAAGCCTTGTACGGAAGAAGGTGCAGAACACCATTGTCGTGGGATGAAGTTGGAGACCACCAGTTGTTTGAACCGGATTTGATTAAGAAGTCTGAACAGAAGGTGAAGTTGGTTCGCGATAGGCTCAAGGTAGCCCAGTCCAGGCAAAAGAGCTATGCAGATTCTAAACGCAAGGAGACAGTTTACGAAGTCGGAGACAGAGTTTATCTCCGTGTATCCCCGCTTTGAGGAGTTAAGCGCTTTGGAGTTAAGGGAAAATTA
Organism: Triticum dicoccoides; assembly: GCF_002162155.2. Lineage (NCBI taxonomy): Eukaryota > Viridiplantae > Streptophyta > Magnoliopsida > Poales > Poaceae > Triticum > Triticum dicoccoides. The sequence continues at coordinate 121,312,073 of NC_041386.1, read as the reverse complement.
GCGCCACATTTCATACAAAGTTTTGGAGCATATGGGAGAAGTTGCTTACAAGTTGGAGTTGCCCGAAGGATTGTCAGGAGTTCACGATGTGTTCCACATTTCCCAGTTGAAAAAGTGCCACACAGAGATGGCTAATATACCGCTAAGAGATACAGTGCCGCTGGAAGCGATTCAGTTGGATAGTGATTTGACCTATGAGGAGAAACCAATTAAGATTCTCGAATATGCCAACGGAGCCACCCGCAGCAAGGTTATCAAGTTTTGTAAAGTTCAGTGGAGCCACCACAGCGAGAATGAAGCCACCTGGGAGCGAGAGGAAGATCTGCTGAAGGACCACCCTCACCTATTTTCTAGCCAACCCGAATCTCGAGGGCGAGATTCATCTTAAGAGGGGTAGGTTTGTAACATCCCAAATTTTCAATTTGGAATGTTATACATTAGATCATCATTGCATATCATATTTTATTTGCATTTTGGCTTGATCCTAGAAATCCTACGCAACTCAAGGACCCATGGAGAGAGTTGGGGATTTCGTTATTTTCATATTTGAGTTTTCTCAAATTTTTGAAAAATAGGATCATTTGATTTAATTATTTTATCTTCAATAATTCTAATTATAAAAATAAGTGAGAGGGAATAAAATGACTTTCCCAATAAAGGAATATTGAGGATTTAATAAAAAATCAAATAAGATTTTATTTCGGTGTTTTCTCGCTATTTTATTTGAATTAGGAAAAATGCGCGTTTTTCAAAATTGCATTTAGGCCCCAAATAAATGTTCACCTTGTCCGGCTTGATTTTATAAGCCGGGGAAAACTTATTTCGGGATTTTTGAAGTTTGTTTAGTATTTCTTTTCTTTCTTTTTCTGCACGTCCGAATTTGTTAAAAAAATGCGCCACCGACCTAACCGGGCCGTGTCCGTCTAGGACTCCTGGCCCGGCCGGCCTTATAAGCTGGGGGAAGCCGCCCCTCAGCCCACCCCGCACCCTGCCGAAACCCTAGCCCGCCCGAGCCGCCGCCGCCCGCCCGCCGGAGCCGCCACCGTCGCCGGTAACCGCCGCCACCGCCGTTGGTTTTCTACGGAAAACCGATCGGTTTTTCGTTAGAACTCGCGGTTTATTTTTTAGATTGGTTTTTTCGGTTTATTTATTTAGAGGACGTTCGTCCGTACGTTCGTTTTAACGAACGGTTTTCGTCATTTAGCCATAGACAGCGAACGTTCGTTCGTTAGCCTGTTCGTCGTTTTTCTTTTTCTCGGATTATCCGCGATTATTTCTGATCGCGATTTCTGATCCGATTTTCATTTTAGTTTAACTTTTCGCTCGTTTGTCGGAATGAGGCGATTCAAGCGCCTAGAGTTTCGTCTCGAAACGCTCTTTCCGTTTAACCAAATCAAACAATTTTTTGCTTCTGTAAAATTTGACTTAGATCCAGATTAGTAGATGAAGCTCGTTTCTTTCGCCGTTTGACTTCCGTCGCTTCGTTTGATTTGTTTCCTTTTTGCAAACCGGAGTTCTTAAGTTGAACTTTCTGGTTAGATCTCTTATTTGAGTTTTACCTGTGCATTAGTTGAGTACTTATTGTATGCTTGTTTGTTTGTTTGTTTGTTTGCGTTAGAGTACCCGAGTGCGCCGCTTGCTACTTCGAATCTCTAGGATTCACGGATCATTAGCAAGGCAAGTAACACTTTGATCATACCTCTTACTACCCAGTTTTTATTGCATTAGATCAATCCTCAAACATTGCATGATTAGGATCTAATTAAATTGTGGGTTTTGGGAAAGTAGATGAGGTAGTACCTATTACCTGTTTTATTATCAAACCCTTGGGAGTTACTTCTATGTTTGCATATATTGCCATGCTATGCTAGTAGACATGGATTGGGTGAGTGTATCCATGACAGATGTGAGATTGATAATTAATGATTTATTTAAGGTGGCAACTTTAATACACATCTGGGTGGATTGAGGCACCTGGGTATTCCAGCGATTGCCTGTTTTTCTTTATGGACCGCCACCCAGGCTCAAAGGGATCATGAGATTATTCATGCTAGAAACTTCTGTGTAGCCACAACCTACTATGGGCTCTGGCATAGTTGATTAAGTCGTGTGAACTCTTACAGTGGTAGACTAGCAGATGTAGGGGAAAGTAGGTGTAACGGTCTACCCGATCGTAAGGTGCTAGCTCTTCTGAAAGACTATGTCTCGTCATCCGTTTGTCAAACACCCTGTAGTGCGAGAATTCCAACGAAGGAGATCGAGTCTTGTGGGGAAAAGTGCACAAACCTCTGCAGAGTGTATAAACTAATCATGGTTAGTCGTGTCCCCGGTTATGGACATCTTGAGTATCTAGTACTTGGATTATCATGTGAATCTCGTCATGTGACTTTAATTAATTTTGTTGGGTTTTAATGATGATGCTTATTTGGGATTGAAAGGGTGTCTACACTCTCAATGTTTAACAACCACCATGATAGTTAAATAAAATTTATTCCTTTGCAGTAGGGAAAAATTGGCTTTACGCAAAACTGTAACCATAGAGCTTTCCACCAGCCATATATGCATGTAGTATAGCCTATTTCTGTTCATTGCTCTCTATGTGTTACATTGCCAGCATATTCCATGTGCTGGCCCGTTTTCGGGCTGCAACGTTCATGTTGCAGACTTTTCAGATGACGAGTAAAGAGCTTTAGGTCGTGGTTCTATACTCAATGATGCCGTTGGAGTTGATGGACTCACTTATCTTCCAAGCCTTTCGCTATTATCGTTATTAGATGGCCTTAAGGCATATTATTTGTAATAAGTTCTCTTTTGAGACACTCGTTGTAATAAGTGTGTGATTGCTACTCTGTTATAAATCCTTCAAGTACTGTGCGTTTCAGCATTACTGATCCAGGGATGACACTGAAGCACAGAGATCGGACCGTTTGAGGTCTGGTAGCTACAGATAGGTTCCGTTTTAAAACCAAAATGCTACTCCTACGTAAAATGTTACATAAAGCTATGTTTCTTTCCTTCTTATAAACTAATGACCCCCTAATTTAATCAAATCAGGCCAAGATCGTATGTAAATTTCATATAAGAGTTTTTGGTCGGTGTAGCAAAGCTCTTTTTAAACCATCCCATTGTGTAGGTTGTTTTTAGAAGAAAAAAAATCTCATTGTGTAGGTTGAAAGATCATTGGTGTGACACTCTAAAATTTTTTATTTGGTTTTTATCAAAAACTTTGTGGTTTTTGAGGAGAGGCTATTTAAAAATTTTCTTTTTCAGAAAAACCTTCCACTTAAAAACTTCCTTTGCCTTGGCAAGGATTTTATTTTTTTCAAACCTTGGTGTTTGATCTTTTGAAACTTCTTCTCTGTTGGTTCTCTCAAATTTAATTTTTTGAGTTTAAATTGTTTTCTTTTAAAATGAAGCTCTATGAAAATTTGGGGATTTTCATATCTTGGAACCACCCTTGACTTTGCATTGTTTCCATGTGGTAAAACCCCTCCAAAACCTCCCCTACACCTTGTGATCAACCTAAGTTCTCTGTCCCAACTAATCCAAACAAGTTTTGGATTTTATTCTAATTATTTTCCCTCTCAAATCAATTCTGAAAATTATTTTGAGCCCAAATGATTTTCAAAGCAAGTACCATATTGCATTTGAGTTTTGACCTCAAACCAACTCTCCTGGATAGTCCTTTGTACCCACAACCCAGAACCATCTTGATCCACTCCTTCTCTTTTCAAAATTTTCAAAATTCAGCCTCTGCAAGTTTGGACCAGATTTGCCAAATTTGATGAAATTCATATCTACACTACTCCAAAAATTCCACCAAAATTTAGGCAACCTATGTGAGCAATGAGAAGCCACTCCACCAAGTTTCAGCTCAAGGAAAAATCCCTAGATGCCAATTTCATTCTGTCGAACACCTTGCGGGCACTATTACTGTTCAAAAATTCAGAAAAGTTCAGTTTCAGTGTTGTGTGCGTTCGTCAGTTCCTCTCACGCGTTCACAGTGCATTTGGCACGTTCCTCTCCGCCTCTTCCTACTGTCTGGAGCACCACATGCTCACTTGGCCTCTTCCTGGCGTCGGTGGCACGATGGCCCGCCCTCGCCGGAGTCTTCCGCGGCGTCGGGACCTCCCGTGGCGGCTGACAGGGGGCAAGAACGGCGGCTCAACGCCGTTCCGCGCCGCCCAGCGCTCCCTGGCTCTCCGTGTGGCCTCATGCACGCCAGCGCACCCCCGCTGCACCGTCGCCGTGGCCCGACAGCCCTGGACGCGCTCTCTGCCGCCAACGGACCCGCGCCGTCCCGTTCCGACCAAAGCCTGCCCTAAGCTTCTAATCCAAGTCTGGTTAGCATCTAAACGGACCCAGTAAACTCCCACGACGGCGCTCGACTCCCTAATCACCCCCGACCGAGCACTGCGCCACCGTAACCATCGCCGGAAATCCCCGTTCACGGCCACCGCCTCGGGCTGCCTATAAAAAGGGCCCCCGAGCTCACCCTCGTGCACGCCGCATCCCCACACCTCACCAACGCCACGCCAGGCCACTAGGGGGACCCCGAGGAGGTCTTCCCCCTCAACTCCGGCCGCCCCGATCCGCCTCGGCCGCCACCTCGATTCGCTCCGGTGAGGCCGTCTCCGGCGCCCAAACCCCGTTCGTTACCCTCTCTAGCTACCAGGAGCATAACCCCCTCCTCAATTTGATCACTGCAGCTCTCTCCGACGAAGTCCGCAACCACCCGAACCGCCGTCCGCCGGAGCAAAGCTCGCCGTCGACGTGGTGCTCGCCGACCGCCACCACCACCACCAACCGACGCGGAAGGGTGCCCTGAACACGGAGGTACCCTCCGATCTCTCTGCCTCGCCGTGGATCGCCGCTGGCGACCACCGCGGCTCTCGGGCACCGGCGAGATCTGCCGCCCCGTTCATATTTTCAAACCTGACAAGCGGGACCCGCTGTCAGCCTCTCTGTTCTTCCTAAACGAAGCGTTTTCTGAAAACGTCTTCTTCCGAATGCGCTTTCCCTCTGGGCTGGCGTAGTCGCTACCGAAGCGCTTTCTGTTTTTATAAACTAGCCCCTAGAAAACTTCTGTTTCATTACAGATGAGTCCCTGGACAAAAACCTTTATAACTTTTAAACAGAAAGGTATTTTTGGTTGATTCTTTTTCTGTTCTCTTTAAAATTTTGTCTAGTTTTTTATCAGATTTATTTGGAAAATATTTGGTATACTTTCTGTGCACTCCTTGGTATTCACGATAGCGCATATATTTTCTTTATACCGTAGATACCGAAGGAGGTGACGGAGCCGTGAACTTCACCGAGCTAGGCTCCGACTACTCTGAACCAGGCAAGCATGTTTGAACTTTTGATATGATGAGTGTCTTGGCATGTTTTGCATTTAGTTAGTTTCATGGCATGTTGATAAGCATATCGATGAATGTCATTTTATGCGATAACGAGGTAAGTGAGTTTGATGATCCATAAGTGGATGGATGTGAGTATGAATGGCCATGTGTTGGCATGAGGATGGGTGAGATGGCAGTGTTGTAGCATGCCAGTCTCATGCCGGACTATGTGACTTCAGTGTCAAACCGTATCAGTCCAGTTCCTTTCATTTCCTTCCCTGTACTACCACATGTTTTCCGCAAGGAATATGGTTTAGTAAGTTGCAAACCGCTTTTCTTGTACACACCAAAAGGAGAGGCCGTGATGATGGTTCCATGGCCTTGGATTAAAGCCAGTCATCCGGTCAGGGGGCATGGGTGTTTCCGGTTGGGACCGAGAGGGGGGAACCCCTTAGAGCGCGCGTATATCAATTTGATCCCATGCTATTCGAGATTGTGATCTCCCCGTCTCAAAAGTTTTTCTTGGACGATGTCTAGGGTGATTCCTAGCATCGAGAGGTATGATGGGTGTGTACTGGTTAGCTGTGTTTTCTTCCGAAATACCGTAAACGGAACTAGTCCTTCGTGACTACGGAAATCCATTGGCTGTGGGAATAATTTTGTACAAACTCTGCAGAGTCATATATCCCTCCAAATCATCTATTCCATGTCCAATTTCGTATTATCTTGTCCTAACAATGACAGTGTTGATGACAGAGACTCCGGTGTTTCGCATGAGTGCTAATTCCGGTTAAATGATATTCCTGTGGATGGACTAACCCATTTATTCTTATGAATTAAAAGTTTATTATGATTATTATTTACCTGTCCATAAAAGCCCCTTCTGTGATGTCGCCCCGACGTCCAACTGTGGCATTTCTTTTCAAGCCCTTTCTGTGATGTCGCCCCGACGTCCGACTGTGGCATTTCTTTTCAAGCCCTTTCTGTGATGTCGCCCCGACGTCCGACTGTGGCATTTCTTTTCAAGCCCTTTCTGTGACGTCGCCCCGACGTCCGACTGAGGTATTTCTTTTTAAGCCCTTTATGTGGTGTCGCTAAGACACCCGACTGTGGCATCTTTTTCTTTATATTTATTTGTTCACCTTTCGAGGCGTCGCTTCAGACACCTGATCGGAAATTATTTATGTTCTGTTGGGATTTCAGGCGGACTACCGCCGTTTCCCTTTTACTGACCTTGTTATGATAATTTTGAATGTACATTGGTGAATTTATTCATGACGCATCCATGCATGCATTTGTTATATCTTACGTCCGAACTGTCTTGCGAGTACTTTCAAAGTACTCACTGGCTTGTTGATTTGGCCAGATGCTGACGAAGGCGATTTCATGGATGAAGAGTTCGATAGCGAGTCCGACACTTAGAGGAGTCCCAGTCAGTCTCGTGCGACCCTGGATTTGGTCACTGTTTTATATCCGCTTCCGCTACCAAATAAATTCATCGAGCCTCACCTCGACGCTCGATGAGATGATAGACTTAGAGTCTTGTATTTCTCTCCCCGCTGTGTTTTTCCACCACCGCCCTATCCTCGAGTCAGTAGTATGTCTCCACACCACTGTGTCATGTCCGCCATTATGTATAATTATTGGCGTGCTTGTAATAATTTGGTTGAGCAACCGCAGTTCGACCCTGTAATATATTTTATGCTACTGGCTTATTGTATCAAGAAATTGTCTACCAGTGAGGAGGATTTCTCTCATACTGGACTCAAAAGATTGGTTTCTCAATAAATATTTTTATTGGAAAACCGGTCGTGACAAGCTTGGTACCAGAGCTAGGCTGACTGTAGGAAGCCACTAGGTGCGATCGCTAATTAGTTATTAGCATGATAGAGCTAATTTATATTTTTGCAATTGTAGTCATTTTCTGTCAGTCAGCATAAATTTATGATCTGACCCTGCAGAATTTTTGCCCACTTTTGTAGATGGCCGACAACAGCTGCGAGTCTCAGACCTTCGCCAACGTGCCCGATGGGTTCGTCAAGCTTCTTTCTTTCATCGTTCAGGTCGCGATGGGGCCATCCGTGCGCCCAGTCTTCACACTCTGCCAGCACCGAGTCAACGACAGTCTAACCATGCACCAGGCCGCGGTGCAGTTCAAGGGAGGGCATGATGAGTTACGCCGCTTCCGGTTCGTGGGAAGAGCAATGCCTATGGAGAGGCATGCTATGCAGATGGCAGCCCGCGAGGCAATAGCTCGTCTCGGGGATGTCCTTCCCGTGATGAAGACTCGTCGTTACCGTTATCTTCCGTGCCATGTGCCTTACACCTGTCACTACGCATACTCCTGCCCCAGAGGAGAACGAGACGAGGCTTTTGAGATGCTCATTGAGTATCTCCGGGCCCTGGAGGCAGCCTTCGACAACCTGGTGGACGACTTCGTAGCTACCCGCATGGACTCAGTCCATGGCTGTGCCTCCAACAGGAGGGAGCTCCTACCCATCGCTCCGCCACTGACTTTGGTCTCGTCCTCGGCATCTTATACGCCTACTCGTCGCCTGCCTTCTACCGAAGAATTCAACCAAGTCATTGCACCCACTTCAGCGCGCACTGCACCACCCTTCACGCCCACTCCTGTACGTGTTGCTCCGCCCCTGGCAACCGCTCCGTCCACTCTACGCAACACTACACGTATGGAGCCCATTAGCGAGGAGGAAGTCGAGTCCCCAACCTCGCTACGCCTCGCCCTCGGCAGGGCAAAGGAGGTCGTCAACATCTCTGCCTGAGTACGCTTAGCTGCCGTGTATTGTACCGCTTTGTAAGATATGTACATAGGTTGTGAGAAGTAGCCTGTTTGCGCATCATGTAGGATCTGGAGAAGTGCACTAGCCTAAATAACATGTCAGGATTATGTACGCATATCCTGAGTGATGTATTGTATAATTACCACCCGCGTGTAAGATATGTAATGAGCAGTCCTTCTCCGTGCGCAAGTCGATTTGTTTTTCTTAAGTAAGCCGAGTTATTTAATTCTATCTGCCAGCTTTATGCATTTATGGTTTTGTTTTGCGACTCTTTCCGCTTTTCTTATGAGTTTTACAAAAAAATATATCCCCAGAGTGAAAAATGTCTCGTCCTTGGACACGCTCCATGCCAACTCCACCAGAGGAAAATTATGATACACAACCCAACAACGAGTTCACTCAGGGACAGTCAAGCCAACAGGGCAGTGAATCGGCACTTTCACAAATGTGCCGCCTTTATGAGCAGAGTCAGCAACAACATCGGGAGATGATGAACCAAGTCATCAACATGGGAAATCACCATGGACAGTATCAACAGCATTCCAAGTTATCTGAACTACAGAAGACACGTCCTCAAACATTTTCTCACACTGACAAGCCTCTTGAAGCCGAGGACTGGCTTCGAGATATGGAGAGGAAATTAATTATTGCAAAATGTTCAGATCTCGAGAAAGTACTATATGCTCCACACTATCTCAAAGGAGCAGCCGCATCGTGGTGGGAGAATTTTCTACACATGCATCCCAACGAAAATAACATAACCTAGCATGATTTCAAGGAAGGTTTCCGTGGTGCACATATTCCTAAGAGTATTATGAAAATCAAGAAGAGAGAATTCGATGACCTCAAACAAAGGAACATGACAGTGTCAGATTACAACAGTCAATTTACCCTATTATCCCGCTACGCCAATGAGGAACGTATGACTGAAATCAAGAAGATGGAGAAATTCCTTGACGGTCTGGCGCCCGCGCTTAAATGCCAACTGGTCGTGCACACTTTTCCTGATTTTAAAACACTGGTGGACAAAGCCATTACTCTGGAAAATGAGAGACGCAGTCTGGAAGATATCCGCAAGCGAAAAAGGGACCAGACTAATCACGCTCGCAATCACCGAAGCAAGACAGATTTTCAAAAGGGTGGGACACACAAATTCTCATCCAATGTCTCACGCCCAATCAAGAATTTTCATGCAAGGGACAAGGAATTCACCTATCGCCCCGGCGTTACTTGTTACGCTTGTGGAGAAGAAGGGCACTATGCCAAACAGTGCCCCAAGCCAAGGAGTTCAACCCCAAAGCCGAACAACGGCGGCAATAATTCAGCACCCAAGCGAAACAATTTCAATCCCAACAATAACCACAGGAAGGGTCATCTGAACCACGTAACCAAAGAGGAGGCACAAAATGCTCCGGATATCGTACTCGGTACGTTTCCTGTCAACACAATACCTGCAATGGTTTTGTTTGATTCTGGAGCTTCTCACTCTTTCATTTCGAAAAGTTTTGCTTTGCAAAATAAGTTTTCGATACTTCCTTTGGAGAAATCCATGATCATCAAGTCCCCTGGGATTCAGCAAGTTTCTCAGAATTACTGTCAGAATGTGGTCATTGAGTTCGAAGGATTGGAGTTTCACGCAAATCTTATTGTATTGGAAAATAAAGGACGGGATGTCATCCTAGGGATGGATTGGCTAACCACCAATAAAGGTTTCATCGACTGTTTCAACAGGACCGTGATTCTCACACACCACCAAGGGAAGACAATAAGAGTATCAGCCAAGGAAGGAAAAAGACCCCGGCAACCGAGATTAAATAAGGTGGACATTTCTGAGCTAAACAAGGTTCCAGTAGTGTGTGAATTTCCAGATGTCTTCCCTGAAGAGCTGCCAGGCATGCCACCAGACCGAGAAATAGAATTCCGCATTGAGCTAGCACCTGGAACCGCCCCCATATACAAGAAACCATACAGAATGGCACCATCCGAGTTGGTCGAGTTGAAGAAGCAAATAAAGGAATTACTGGAAAAAGGATACATTCGAGCCAGCTCCTCACCTTGGGGGTCACCAATTTTATTTGCCAAAAAGAAGGATGGAACGCTGAGATTGTGTATTGACTATCGAGCACTTAACATGGTCACAGTCAAAAACAAATACCCGATGCCAAGGATAAACGATTTGTTTGATCAACTTGCTCAGGCCAAGGTATTCTCAAAAATTGACTTAAGGTCAGGATACCATCAATTGAAGGTACGAACGGAAGATATCCCCAAAACAGCCTTCACCTCCAAATATGGACTGTACGAGTTCACAGTGATGCCATTTGGGTTAACTAACGCCCCAGCATATTTTGTTCACCTCATGAACAAAGTATTTATGAAGTTTATGAACAAGTTCGTCGTGGTATTCATCGATGATATTCTGGTATACTCCAAGACACCAGAAGAGCACGCAGAACATCTCAGGATTGTACTAGGAGAGCTAAGAAAACACCAATTGTATGCCAAGTTCAGCAAGTGCGAATTTTGGCTAAGACAAGTAGGTTTTCTAGGCCACGTGCTGACTCAAGACGATATCGCAGTGGACCCAGAGAAAGTTAAGGCCGTACTTGACTGGAAATCACCAGCCAGCGTAACGGACATACGGAGTTTCTTGGGAATGGCAGGATATTACCGCAGATTTATTGAAGGATTTTCCACCATAGCCAAGCCTATGACACAGTTGCTCAAGAAAGATAAGAAGTTTGAGTGGACAGAAGCCTGCGAGAAAAGTTTCCAAGAGCTAAAGCGGAAATTAACAACAGCACCGGTATTAATTGTACCCGACATACAGAAGAATTTTGAAGTATATTGTGACGTGTCCAGAAAAGGTCTCGGATGCGTGTTGATGCAGGAAGGCAAGGTTGTCGCCTACGCTTCAAGGCAACTTCGCAAGCATGAGGAAAATTATCCCACTCATGACTTAGAAATGGCAGCGGTTATTCATGCACTCAAGGAATGGAGGCATTTCTTACTTGGGAATCGATGTGAAATATATACGGATCACAAAAGTCTCAAATATATTTTCACGCAGCCAGAACTAAATTTACGGCAACGACGCTGGTTGCAATTGGTAAAGGATTATGATGTTGGGATCCATTACCATCCAGGGAAAGCAAATGTAGTGGCCGATGCCCTGAGTCGGAACCCCAGCTCCGACGGAAACTATCTGCACAGCTTGAGGCCCGAATTCCATCAAGAATTTGCCAAGCTCAACTTGATAATGGTAGCAGAAGGCACCATATCAAACTTGGAAATACAACCAACCTTGTGGAGAAAATTAAAGAAGCTCAGCCCGGTCACCCCAGCATTGAAGCAATTAAAAGAAAGTTGAATATGGGCAAGGCCTCGAAATTCGTCATAGATAATGAAGGAATATTATGGTACGGAGAAAGGCTATGCGTGCCAAACATAGAAGACCTTAAACAGCAAATTTTAGCTGAAGCACACACCACTCCATATTCGATCCACCCTGGAGGAACCAAAATGTATAAGGATATTCAGGAAAGATTTTGGTGGCACGGTATGAAGAGGGACATAGCCGCCTTCATTGCATGTTGCGACTCATGTCAACGCATAAAAGCTGAACATCAGAGACCAGCCGGACTACTGCAACCAAACAAAATACCTGAGTGGAAATGGGATGAAATAGGGATGGATTTTATTGTCGGACTACCTCGGTCACGACACGGGAATGATGCCATATGGGTCATCACTGACAGGTTGACCAAAGTGGCACACTTTATTCCAGTGAAGACAACCTACACCACTCAGAGGCTTGCCAGGATTTATCTTTCCCGCATAGTTTGTCTGCATGGTGTCCCGAAGACTATAATATCCGACAGAGGCACTCAGTTCGTCTCAAGATTTTGGGAGCATTTACAACAGGCTCTGGGAACCCAACTAGCCTTCAGTACCGCATACCATCCACAGACTGATGGACAAACTGAACGCGTAAACCAAATTTTAGAAGACATGCTGAGAGCATGTGTCCTCACATATGGAACCAGTTGGGAAGAAAGCCTGCCATACGCCGAGTTCGCGTATAACAATAGCTACCAGGCCAGCCTACAAATGGCACCATTTGAGGCTTTGTACGGACGGAGATGTCGTACCCCGTTAAATTGGTCAGAGACCGGAGACAGCCGCATCTTCGGACCAGACATGCTCAGAGAAGCCGAGGAAAAGGTCAAGCTAATCAGAGACCGACTTAAGACCGCTCAAAGTCAACAGAAGAGTTATTATGATCAAAAACATCGTAGGGTCAGCTTCGAACCCGGTGAGTTCGTATACCTGAGAGTATCCCCTATGAGAGGATTGCAACGATTTAAGATTAAAGGAAAGTTAGCACCAAGATTCATTGGACCATTCTGCATAGTGGCACGAAGAGGCACTGTAGCCTACCAGCTAGACTTACCCGAAGACTTGTTCGACATTCACGACGTGTTCCACGTCTCTCAATTAAGGAAGTATGTAAGCAACCCAGAGAAACAAGTATCCCATGAAAACATTGATGTGCAGCCAGACCTCACTTATCGAGAACGTCCCGTAAGAATATTAGAGGAGTCTGAAAGGAGGACCCGACAGAAGACCATCAAGTTTTTCAAAGTCCAGTGGAGCAATCACACCGACAGTGAAGCAACTTGGGAAAGCGAGGATTTTCTTCGGACTGAGCATCCACACCTATTTAAGGATCAGCTGAAATCTCGGGGACGAGATTTTTCCTAAGGGGGTAGGTGTTGTGACACTCTAAAATTTTTTATTTGGTTTTTATCAAAAACTTTGTGGTTTTTGAGGAGAGGCTATTTAAAATTTTTCTTTTTCAGAAAAACCTTCCACTTGACTTTGCATTGTTTCCATGTGGCAAAACCCCTCCAAAACCTCCCCTACACCTTGTGATCAACCTAAGTTCTCTGTCCCAACTAATCCAAACAAGTTTTGGATTTTATTCTAATTATTTTCCCTCTCAAATCAATTCTGAAAATTATTTTGAGCCCAAGTGATTTTCAAAGCAAGTACCATATTGCATTTGAGTTTTGACCTCAAACCAACTCTCCTGGATAGTCCTTTGTACCCACAACCCAGAACCATCTTGATCCACTCCTTCTCTTTTCAAAATTTTCAAAATTCAGCCTCTGCAAGTTTGGACCAGATTTGCCAAATTTGATGAAATTCATATCTACACTACTCCAAAAATTCCACCAAAATTTAGGCAACCTATGTGAGCAATGAGAAGCCACTCCACCAAGTTTCAGCTCAAGGAAAAATCCCTAGATGCCAATTTCATTCCGTCGAACACCTTACGGGCACTATTACTGTTCAAAAATTCAGAAAAGTTCAGTTTCAGTGTCGTGTGCGTTCGTCAGTTCCTCTCACGCGTTCACAGTGCATTTGGCACGTTCCTCTCCGCCTCTTCCTACTGTCTGGAGCACCACACGCTCACTTGGCCTCTTCCTGGCATCGGTGGCACGATGGCCCGCCCTCGCCGGAGTCTTCCGCGGCGTCGGGACCTCCCGTGGCGGCTGACAGGGGGCAAGAACGGCGGCTCAACGCCATTCCGCGCCGCCTAGCGCTCCCTGGCTCTCCGCGTGGCCTCATGCACGCCAGCGCACCCCCGCTGCACCGTCGCCGTGGCCCGACAGCCCTGGACGCGCTCTCTGCCGCCAACGGACCCGCGTCGTCCCGTTCCAACCAAAGCCTGCCCTAAGCTTCTAATCCAAGTCCGGTTAGCATCTAAACGGACCCAGTAAACTCCCACGACGGCGCTCGACTCCCTAATCACCCCCGACCGAGCACTGCGCCACCGTAACCATCGCCGAAAATCCCCGTTCACGGCCACCGCCTCGGGCTGCCTATAAAAAGGGCCCCCGAGCTCACCCTCGTGCACGCCGCATCCCCAGACCTCACCAACGCCACGCCAGGCCACTAGGGGGACCCCGAGGAGGTCTTCCCCCTCAACTCCGGCCGCCCCGATCCGCCTCGGCCGCCACCTCGATTCGCTCCGGTGAGGCCGTCTCCGGCGCCCAAACCCCGTTCGTTACCCTCTCTAGCTACCAGGAGCATAACCCCCTCCTCAATTTGATCACTGCAGCTCTCTCCGACGAAGTCCGCAACCACCCGAACCGCCGTCCGCCGGAGCAAAGCTCGCCGTCGACGTGGTGCTCGCCGACCGCCGCCACCACCACCAACCGACGCGGAAGGGTGCCCTGAACACGGAGGTACCCTCCGATCTCTCTGCCTCGCCGTGGATCGCCGCTGGCGACCGCCGCGGCTCTCGGGCACCGGCGAGATCTGCCGCCCCGTTCATATTTTCAAACCTGACAAGCGGGACCCGCTGTCAGCCTCTCTGTTCTTCCTAAACGAAGCGTTTTCTGAAAACGTCTTCTTCCGAATGCGCTTTCCCTCTGGGCTGGCGTAGTCGCTACCGAAGCGCTTTCTGTTTTTATAAACTAGCCCCTAGAAAACTTCTGTTTCATTACAGATGAGTCCCTGGACAAAAACCTTTATAACTTTTAAACAGAAAGGTATTTTTGGTTGATTCTTTTTCTGTTCTCTTTAAAATTTTGTCTAGTTTTTTATCAGATTTATTTGGAAAATATTTGGTATACTTTCTGTGCACTCCTTGGTATTCACGATAGCGCATATATTTTCTTTATACCGTAGATACCGAAGGAGGTGACGGAGCCGTGAACTTCACCGAGCTAGGCTCCGACTACTCTGAACCAGGCAAGCATGTTTGAACTTTTGATATGATGAGTGTCTTGGCATGTTTTGCATTTAGTTAGTTTCATGGCATGTTGATAAGCATATCGATGAATGTCATTTTATGCGATAACGAGGTAAGTGAGTTTGATGATCCATAAGTGGATGGATGTGAGTATGAATGGCCATGTGTTGGCATGAGGATGGGTGAGATGGCAGTGTTGTAGCATGCCAGTCTCATGCCGGACTATGTGACTTCAGTGTCAAACCGTATCGGTCCAGTTCCTTTCATTTCCTTCCCTGTACTACCACATGTTTTCCGCAAGGAATATGGTTTAGTAAGTTGCAAACCGCTTTTCTGGTACACACCAAAAGGAGAGGCCGTGATGATGGTTCCATGGCCCTGGATTAAAGCCAGTCATCCGGTCAGGGGGCATGGGTGTTTCCGGTTGGGACCGAGAGGGGGGCACCCCTTAGAGCGCGCGTATATCAATTTGATCCCATGCTATTCGAGATTGTGATCTCCCCGTCTCAAAAGTTTTTCTTGGACGATGTCTAGGGTGATTCCTAGCATCGAGAGGTATGATGGGTGTGTACTGGTTAGCTGTGTTTTCTTCCGAAATACCGTAAACGGAACTAGTCCTTCGTGACTACGGAAATCCGTTGGCTGTGGGAATAATTTTGTACAAACTCTGCAGAGTCATATACGTTGGAAATATGCCCTAGAGGCAATAATAAATTGATTATTATTATATTTCCTTGTTAATGATAATCGTTTATTATCCATGCTAGAATTGTATTGATAGGAAACTCAGATACATGTGTGGATACATAGACAACACCATGTCCCTAGTAAGCCTCTAGTTGACTAGCTCGTTGATCAATAGATGGTTACGGTTTCCTGGCCATGGACATTGGATGTCATTGATAACGGGATCACATCATTAGGAGAATGATGTGATGGACAAGACCCAATCCTAAGCCTAGCACAAGATCATGTAGTTCGTATGCTAAAGCTTTTCTAATGTGAAGTATCATTTCCTTAGACCATGAGATTGTGCAACTCCCGGATACCGTAGGAGTGCTTTGGGTGTGCCAAACGTCACAACGTAACTGGGTGGCTATAAAGGTACACTACGGGTATCTCTGAAAGTGTCTGTTGGGTTGGCACGAATCGAGATTGGGATTTTGTCACTCCGTGTAAACGGAGAGGTATATCTGGGCCCACTCGGTAGGACATCATCATAATGTGCACAATGTGACCAAGGGGTTGATCACGGGATGATGTGTTATGGAACGAGTAAAGAGACTTGCCGGTAACGAGATTGAACAAGGTATCGGTATACCGACGATCGAATCTCGGGCAAGTACCATACCGCTAGACAAAGGGAATTGTATACGGGATTGATTGAGTTCTTGACATCGTGGTTCATCCGATGAGATCATCGTGGAACATGTGGGAGCCAACATGGGTATCCAGATCCCGCTGTTGGTTATTGACCGGAGAACATCTCGGTCATGACTACATGTCTCCCGAACCCGTAGGGTCTACACACTTAAGGTTCGATGACGCTAGGGTTATAAAGGAAGCTTGTATGTGGTTACCGAATGTTGTTCGTAGTCCCGGATGAGATCCCGGACGTCACGAGGAGTTCCGGAATGGTCCGGAGGTAAAGATTTATATATAGGAAGTCCTGTTTCGGCCATCGGGACAAGTTTCGGGGTCATCGGTATTGTACCGGGACCACCGGAAGGGTCCCGGGGGCCCACCGGGTGGGGCCACCTGCCCCGGGGGGCCACATGGGCTGTAGGGGGTGCGCCTTGGCCTACATGGGCCAAGCGCACCAGCCCCTAGAGGCCCATGCGCCAAGATATAGGAAAAAGGGGAGAGTCCTCAAAGGGGAAGGCACCTCCGAGGTGCCTTGGGGAGGATGGACTCCTCCCCCCTCCTTAGCCGCACCCCTTCCTTGGAGGAGGGGGCAAGGCTGCGCCTCCCCCCTCTCCCCTGCCCCTATATATAGTGGAGGGGAGGGAGGGCATCCATACCTGAGCCCTTGGCGCCTCCCTCCCTCCCGTGACACCTCCTCCTCTCCCGTAGGTGCTTGGCGAAGCCCTGCAGGATTGCCACGCTCCTCCATCACCACCACGCCGTTGTGCTGCTGCTGGATGGAGTCTTCCTCAACCTCTCCCTCTCTCCTTGCTGGATCAAGGCGTGGGAGACATCGTCGAGCTGTACGTGTGTTGAACGCGGAGGTGCTGTCCGTTCGGCACTAGATCATCGGTGATCTGAATCACGACGAGTACGACTCCATCAACCCCGTTCACTTGAACGCTTCCGCTTAGCGATCTACAAGGGTATGTAGATGCACTCCCCTTACTACTCGTTGCTGGTCTCTCCATAGATAGATCTTGGTGTTACGTAGGAAAATTTTGAATTTCTGCTACGTTCCCCAACAGTGGCATCATGAGCTAGGTCTATTGCGTAGATTCTTTGCACGAGTAGAACACAAAGTAGTTGTGGGTGTCGATATTGTTCAATATGCTTGCCGTTACTAGTCTTATCTTGATTTGGCGGCATCGTGGGATGAAGCGGCCCGGACCAACCTTACACGTGCGCTTACGTGAGACCGGTTCCACCGACAAACATGCACTAGTTGCATAAGGTGGCTGGCGGGTGTCTGTCTCTCCCACTTTAGTCGGATCGGATTCGATGAAAAGGGTCCTTATGAAGGGTAAATAGCAATTGGCATATCACGTTGTGGTTCATGCGTAGGTAAGAAACGTTCTTGCTAGAAACCCATAGCAGCCACGTAAAACTTGCAAACAACAATTAGAGGACGTCTAACTTGTTTTTGCAGGGTATGCTATGTGATGTGATATGGCCAAAAAGGATGTGATGAATGATATATGTGATGTATGAGATTGATCATGTTCTTGTAATAGGAATCACGACTTGCATGTCGATGAGTATGACAACCGGCAGGAGCCATAGGAGTTGTCTTTATTTATTTGTGACCTGCGTGTCAACTTAAACGTCATGTAGTTACTTTACTTTATTGCTAACCGTTAGCCATAGTAGTAGAAGTAATAGTTGGCGAGGCAACTTCATGAAGACACGATGATGGAGATCATGATGATGGAGATCATGGTGTCATGCCGGTGACGATGATGATCATGGAGCCCCGAAGATGGAGATCAAAAGGAGCAAAGTGATGATGGCCATATCATGTCACTATTTGATTGCATGTGATGTTTATCATGTTTATACATCTTATCTGCTTAGAACGACGGTAGTAAATAAGATGATCCCTTACAACAATTTCAAGAAGTGTTCTCCCCTAACTGTGCACCGTTGCGACAGTTCGCTGTTTCAAAACATCACGTGATGATCGGGTGTTTTATTCAGACGTTCAAATACAACGGGTGTTGACGAGCCTAGCATGTACAGACATGGCCTTGGAACACACGCGAAACACTTAGGGTTAACTTGACGAGCCTAGCATGTACAGACATGGCCTCGGAACACGGAGACCGAAAGGTCGAACATGAGTCGTATAGAAGATACGATCAACATGAAGATGTTCACCGATGATGACTAGTCCGTCTCACGTGATGATCGGACACGGCCTAGTTTGACTCGGATCATGTAATCACTTAGATGACTAGAGGGATGTCTATCTGAGTGGGAGTTCATAAGATGAACTTAATTATCCTGAACATAGTCAAAAGGTTTTTGCAAATTATGTCGTAGCTCACGCTATAGTTCTACTGTTTAGATATGTTCCTAGAGAAAAATTAGTTGAAAGTTGATAGTAGCAATTATGCGGACTAGGTCCGTAAACTGAGGATTGTCCTCATTGCTTCATAGAAGGATTATGTCCTTAATGCACCGCTCAGTGTGCTGAACCTCGAACGTTGTCTGTGGTTGTTGCGAACATCTGACATACACGTTTTGATAACTACGTGATAGTTCAGTTAAACGGTTTAGAGTTGAGGCACCAAAGACGTTTTGAAACATCGTGAAACATATGAGATGTTTTGAGGGCTAAAATTGGGATTTCAGGCTCGTGCCCATGTCAAGAGGTATAAGACCTCCGATGACTTTCTTAACCTGCAAACTAAGGAGAAAATCTCAATTGTTGAGCTTGTGCTCAGATTGTCTGAGTACAACAATCATTTGAATCGAGTGGGAGTTGATCTTCCAGATAAGACAGTGATGGTTCTCCAAAGTCATTGCCACCAAGCTGTTAGAGCTTCGTGATGAACTATAACATATCAGGGATAGATATGATGATCCTTGAGGTATTCGCGATGTTTGACACCGCGAAAGTAGAAATCAAGAAGGAGCATCAATTGTTGATGGTTGGTGAAACCACTAGTTTCAAGAAGGGCAAGGGCAAGAAGGGATACTTCATGAAACGGCAAATCAGCTGCTGCTCTAGTGAAGAAACCCAAGGTAAAACCCAAACCCGAGACTAAGTGCTTCTATAATAAGGGGAACAACCACTAGAGCAGAATTACCCTAGATACTTGGTAGATAAGAAGGCTGGCAAGGTCGATAGAAGTATATTGGATATACATTATGTTAATGTGTACTTTACTAGTACTCCTGGTAGCACCAGGGTATTAGATACCGGTTCGGTTGCTAAGTGTTAGTAACTCGAAACAAAAAGCTACGGAATAAAACGGAGACTAGCTAAAGGTGAGCTGACGATACGTGTTGGAAGTGTTTCCAAGTTTGATGTAATCAACCATCGCACGTTCCCTCTACCATCAAGATTAGTATTAAACCTGAGTGGTTTATTGAATCTCGATCGTAGCGATACACATTTTCATGCCAAAAGATAGTAATGATAGTACCACTTACTGGTGGCACTGCCATGTAAGTCATATCGGTATAAAACGCATGAAGAAGCTCCATATTGATGGATCTTTGGGCTCACTCGTTTTTGAAAAGTTTGAGACATGCGAACCATGTCTATTGGTGTATATGCATGAAGAAACTCCATGCAAATGGACCGTTTTGACTCACTTGATTTTGAATCACTTGGGACATGCAAATCATACCACATGGGCAAGATGACTGAAAAGCCTCGTTTTCAGTAAGATGGAAAAGGAAAGCAACTTGTTGGAAGTAACACATTTTGATGTGTGCAGTCCAATGAGTGCTGAGGCATGCAGTGAATATCGTTATGTTCTTACTTCACAGATGATTCGAGTAGATGTTGAGTATATTTACTTGATGAATCACGAGTCTGAATTATTGAAAGGTTCAAGTAATTTCAGTGTGAAGTTGAAAGATCGTCGTGACAAGAGGATAAAAGATCTATGATATGATCATAGAGATGAATATCTCAATCACGAGTTTGGCACAGAATTAAAACATTGTGGAAATTGTTTCACAACTGATACAGCCTGGAACACCATAGTGTGATGGTGTGTCCAAACGTCATAGTTGCACCCTATTGGATATGGTGCATACCATGATGTCTCTTATCGAGTTACCACTATCGTTCATGGGTTAGGCATTAGAGACAACCACATTCACTTTAAATAGGGCACCACATAATTCCGTTGAGATGACACCGTATGAATTATGGTTTAGAGAAACCTAAGTTGTCGTTTCTTAAAGGTTTGGGGCTGCGACGCTTATGTGAAAAAGTTTCAGGATTAAGCTCGAACCCAAAGCGGATAAAATGCATCTTCATAGGACACCCAAAACAGTTGGGTATACCTCCTAATTTAGATCCGAAAGCAATAGGGATTGTTTCTTGAATCGGGTCCTTTCTCGAGGAAAGGTTTCTCTCGAAAAGTTGAGTGGGAGGATGGTGGAGACTTGATGAGGTTATTGAACCGTCACTTCAACAAGTGTGTAGCAGGGCACAGGAAGTTGTTCCTGTGGCACCTACACCAATTGAAGTGGAAGCTTATGATAGTGATCATGAAGTTTCGGATCAAGTCACTACCGAACCTCGTAGGGTGACAAGGATACGTACTACTTCAGAGTGGTACAGTAATCCTGTCTTGAAGGTCATGTTGCTAGACAACAATGAACCTACGAGCTATGGAGAAGCGATGGTGGGCCCAAATTCCGACAAATGGTTAGAAGCCATAAAATCCGAGATAGGATCCATGTATGAAAACAAAGTGTAGACTTTGGCAAAACGGCTCGTTGGTCATAAGGCTATTGAGTACAGATGGATTTTAAATGGAAGACGGACAATGATGGTAAGTATCACCATTAAGAAAGCTCGACTTGTCGTTAAGATGTTTTCCGACAAGTTCAAGGAGTTGACTACGATGAGACTTTCTCACTCGTAGTGATGCTAAGAGTCTGTTGGAATTATATTAGCAGGTACTGCATTATTTATGAAATCTTGCAGATAGGATGTCAAAATATTGTTTCCTCGTGATTTTCTTGAGGAAAGGTTGTATGTGATACAACCAGAAGGTTTTGTCTATCCTGAAATATGCTAATAAGTATGCAAAGCTCCAGCAATCCTTCTGAGGACTGGAGTGAGCATCTCGGAGTTGGAATGTATGCTTTGATGATGATCAAAGATTTTGGGTGTATACAAAGTTTATGAGAAACTTGTATTTCCAAAGAAGTGAGTGGGAGCACTATAGAATTTCTGATGAGTATATGTTGTTGACATATTAATGATCAGAAATGACGTAGAATTTCTGGAAAGCATATAGGGTTATTTGGAAAGTGTTTTCAATGGAAAACCTGGATTAAGCTACTTGAACATTGAGCATCTAGATCTATAAGGATAGATCAAAACGCTTAATAGTACTTTCAAATGAGCACATGCCTTGACGTGATCTTGAAGGTGTTCAAGATGGATCAGTCAAAGAAGGAGTTCTTGCCTGAGTTGTAAGGTATGAAGTTAAGACTTAAAGCTCGACCATGGCAGAATAGAGAGAAAGGAACGAAGGTCGTCCCCTATGCTTAAGACATAGGCTCTACAGTATGCTATGCTGTGTACCGCACCTGAAGTGTGCTTTACCATGAGTCAGTCAAGGGGTACAAGAGTGATCCAAGAATGGATCACAGGACAGCGGTCAAAGTTATCCTTAGTAACTAGTGGACTAAGGAATTTTCTCGATTATGGAGGTGGTAAAAGAGTTCGTCGTAAAGGGTTACGTCGATGCAAGCTTAACACCTATCCGGATAGCTCTGAGTAGAGATACCGGATACGTATAATGGAGCAACAATTTAGAATAGCTCCAAGTAGAACAGTTATTTGGAATAGCTCAAAATAGAACGTGGGAGCTACATCTAGGAGATGACATAGAGATTTGTAAAGCACACACGGATCTGAAAGGTTCAGACCCGTTGACTAAAAACCTCTCTCACAAGCAACATGATCAAACCCAAAACTCTTTGGATGTTGGTCACACGGTGATGTGACCTGTCAGTGTTAATCACATGGTAAATGTGAACTAGATTATTAACTCTAGTAAACTCTTTGGGTGTTAGTCACATGGGGATGTGACCTTGAGTGTTAATCACATATCAATGTGAACTAGATTATTGACTCTAGTGCAAGTGGGAGACTGTTGGAAATATGCCCTAGAGGCAATAATAAATTGATTATTATTATATTTCCTTGTTCATGATAATCGTTTATTATCCATGCTAGAATTGTATTGATAGGAAACTCAGATACATGTGTGGATACATAGACAACACCATGTCCCTAGTAAGCCTCTAGTTGACTAGCTCGTTGATCAATAGATGGTTACGGTTTCCTGGCCATGGACATTGGATGTCGTTGATAACGGGATCACATCATTAGGAGAATGATGTGATGGACAAGACCCAATCCTAAGCCTAGCACAAGATCATGTAGTTCGTATGCTAAAGCTTTTCTAATGTCAAGTATCATTTCCTTAGACCATGAGATTGTGCAACTCCCGGATACCGTAGGAGTGCTTTGGGTGTGCCAAACGTCACAACGTAACTGGGTGGCTATAAAGGTACACTACGGGTATCTCTGAAAGTGTCTGTTGGGTTGGCACAAATCAAGATTGGGATTTTGTCACTCCGTGTAAATGGAGAGGTATCTCTGGGCCCACTCGGTAGGACATCATCATAATGTGCACAATGTGACCAAGGGGTTGATCACGGGTGTGACGCCCCCGATTAAATCATACACTAATCATGCACGCAAATGTGTACGATCAAGATCAGGGACTCACGGGAAGATATCACAACACAACTCTACAAATAAAATAAGTCATACAAGCATCATAATACAAGCCAAGGGCCTCGTGGGCTCGAATACAAGTGCTCGATCATAGACGAGTCAGCGGAAGCAACAATATCTGAGTACAGACATAAGTTAAACAAGTCTGCCTTAAGAAGGCTAGCACAAACTGGGATACAGATCGAAAGAGGCGCAGGCCTCCTGCCTGGGATCCTCCTAACTACTCCTGGTCGTCGTCAGCGGGCATCACGTAGTAGTAGGCACCTCCAGTGTAGTAGGAATCATCGTCGACGGTGGCGTCTGGCTCCAGGGCTCCAGCATCTGGTTGCGACAACCAGGTAGAAGGGAAAGGGGGAAAAGAGGGAGAAAAGCAACCGTGAGTACTCATCCAAAGTACTCGCAAGCAAGGAGCTACACTACATATGCATGGGTATATGTGTAAGGAGGCCATATCAGTGGACTGAACTGCAGAATGCCAGAATAAGAGGGGGATAGCTAATCCTGTCGAAGACTACGCTTCTGGCAGCCTCCGTCTTGCAGCATGTAGAAGAGAGTAGATTGAAGTCCCCCAAGTAGCATCACCAAGTAGCATCTCCAAATAGCATCTCCAAGTAGCATAATCCTACCCGGCGATCCCCTCCTCATATCCCTGAGGTAGAGCGACCACCGGTTGTATCTGGCACTTGGAAGGGTGTGTTTTATTAAGTATCCGGTTCTAGTTGTCATAAGGTCAAGGTACAACTCCAAGTCGTCCTGTTACCGAACATCACGGCTATTCGAATAGATTAACTTCCCTGCAGGGGTGCACCACATAGCCCAACACGCTCGATCCCATTTGACCGGACACACTTTTCTGGGTCATGCCCGGCCTCGGAAGATCAACACGTCGCAGCCCCACCTAGGCAAAACAGAGAGGCCAGCACGCCGGTCTAAACCTAAGCGCACAGG
The DNA here is from genome assembly GCF_002162155.2 of Triticum dicoccoides. Lineage (NCBI taxonomy): Eukaryota > Viridiplantae > Streptophyta > Magnoliopsida > Poales > Poaceae > Triticum > Triticum dicoccoides. The sequence goes on along the minus strand of NC_041386.1, from coordinate 121,288,031 downwards.
GGTCTGGGCCCATCGCCCATAGCACACCTGCACGTTGCGAGGGCGGCCGGAAGCAGAACTAGCCCCCTTAATACAAGAGCAGGCTTACGTTCCAATCCGGCGCGCGCCGCTCCATCGCTGACGTCTTAAGTGCTTCGGCTGATACCACGACGTCGGGATACCCATAACTACTCCCACGTAGATGGTTAGTGCGTATAGGCTCATAGCCGACTCAGATCAAATACCAAGATCTCGTTAAGCGTGTTAAGTATCCGCGAACGCCGAACAGGGCCAGGCCCACCTCTCTCCTAGGTGGTCTCAACCTGCCCTGTCGCTCCGCCACAAAGTAACAGTCGAGGGCCGTCGGGAACCCAGGCCCACCTCTACCGGGATGGAGCCACCTGTCCTTTCAGCCCCCTTATCCGAATCACTTGCGGGTACTCAACGAGCTGACCCGACTTTAGTCACCATCTGTATAGTATGTATGTATGTATAGTATATACCCGTGATCACCTCCTGAGTGATCACGGCCCAATAGTATAGCAAGGCAGACTGACAAGAATGTAGGGCCAATGATGATAAACTAGCATCCTATACTAAGCATTTAGGTTTGCAGGTAAGGTATCAACAGATGTAGCAACAATGTCAGGCTATGCATCAGAATAGGATCAACGGAAAGCAGTAACAGGCTACACTACTCTAATGCAAGCAGTATAGAAGAGAATAGGCGATATCTGGTGATCAAGGGGGGGGCTTTCCTGGTTGCTCTGGCAAGAGAGAGGGGTCGTCAACTCCGTAGTCGTACTGGGTAGCAGCGGCGTCGGTCTCGGTGTCTAGCGAGAGAAGAGGGGGAAGAAACAATAAATATAATGCAAACAAATGCAAGACGATGCATGACATGACAAAGCGTGGTGCTAGGTGTGCCCTAACGCGGTACGAGGTGGTACCGGTGAAGGGGGGAAACATCCGGGAAATTATCCCTGGTGTTTCGTGTTTTCGGGCAGAGGAGCCGGAGGGGAAAAGTTGCATGTTTGCTATGCTAGGGAGGTGTGGCGGACGAACGGGCTGCGTAACCGGAATCGTCTCGTCGTTCTGAGCAACTTTCATGTTGAAAATAATTTAATCCGAGTCACGGATTAAAAGATATGATTTTCTAAAGATTTTATTAGTTTTTGGAATTTAATTAATTATTTAATTTAATTCGAAATTTGGTTTTATGACATCAGCATGATGTCATGCTGACGTCAGCAGTCAATAGAGTTGACTGGGTCAACTATGTGTGGGACCCTCATGTCATTGATTGATTAGTCTAATCAGGGGGTTAATTAAGTTAACTAGTAATTAGGTTAATCTAATCAAGACTAATTAATTTAATTAAGCCTTTAATCAATTAATTAATTATCATTTTAATTAATTTTAGTTATTATTTATTAATTCATTTTTTTAAAAATTAATTTAATTAGTATTATTTTTTTTGTTTTCGTTCACAGGGGGTGGGCCCCGTTGTCTGTGGCATAGAGGCCTTGCGGGTCGGGCGCTGGGTGCGGGCGTGGTGCCCGTGCCCGAGGCCGAACGGGGCTGGCCTCGGACGCGGCCCGTGGCGTGGGCACCGGCAGCCAGTCGGGGGCGAGCTGCGATGGATGCAGCAGCAGGCCGGCGGCAGGGCGCTGCGACTCGAGGCGAGGTGAGCGACGGGCTGCGCGAGAGGAGGCGCCCGAGCGAGGACGGATGCAGGGGAGTGTGGGCAGCGGCGGCTATAGGCGCGGGCACGCGCGTTGGTGAAGGGCACGGCCGAGTGCGGCAACGGGAGGCCGGGGCGCGACCTCGGGCGGGTGTCGGCGTGAGTGGAGCGCCGGCCAAGGCGACTTCTAGCGCGGGACGGAACCGACGAGCATGGCGACTAGAGGATGCAGATCGAGGGGGAGGCAGAGGGGAAAGGCGCGCCAGCTCACATCGTTGACGGGGAGAGGCTCGAGGAGGCGCGGGATGTAGTGAAGCCGTCGGAACCGACGATGAACGGCGGCGGACGAAGATGACTGTGGCGGAGAAGACCGGTGATGGCGATGGCTATGTGGCGTGGTTGGAGAAGAGGTCGAGGACGGGGAGTCGCGGCAACCATGGCGATGGCTGGCATCGGGAGGAAGCAGAGGCGCAGGAGGCAGGCCAGCAACGTCGGGGCCCGTCCCTCCAACGAGCAGAGGACGACGCGGGGCGGCGTCGGGCGGCTTCGGGTCCTCGCCCCGATCTCGATCCAGATCGGGGGAACAACGAGCGAGCGGGGGGGGAGCGAGTGGGGAACGTGGGCTACGGTTCGGTTGGGGTGTGAGGGGATAAGGGAGGCGGGATGGGCCAGCCAGGTGGGCCTGGTAGCCTAGCTGGGCCGAACGGCCAGGGAGGGTCTTTCCTCTCTTTTAGTTGTTTCTGTTTTTTTTTCTTTTATGTATTTTATTTCTTTTCTGTTTTATTTTGTTCCTGATTGTATTTTAGTTTTGTGAAGTACAAAAATGATCCCTAAATTGGTAATAGGAATTATACCACGTCACAACTAACTTGGCACCTAAATATATTAGTTTGTAATTGTTTATCATTTTAAAGCATTTAAATAATTGTTTTTGCTATTGTTTTAGTTTATTTAATGCATTTAAGTATTTTATTAAGAGATGATTTCTTCACCAGCATTTATTATGGATTATTAGACACATTAGGAACAATTTAGTTTTGACTTTAGAAAACTTTAATTGTTTTGACTTTAATTCAAATTTGAATTTGGTTCGGTTCCGAGCTAACACGAGATTATCAACAATAATCGAGGTGACGTGGCATCATTACCAGAGGGTTACTGTAGCTTGATTACCCGGGCGTCACAATTCTCCTCCACTACAAGAAATCTCGTCCCGAGATTTAGGAGCGGGAGTAAGGGGGAAGGGATTTGGTTACGAAATTCTAACGAATCTTCTCAGTCTTGGTTGCTCTTCTCGAAGAGGTCGGCCCATTATATTGATGTCTTCCTTTCTCTGCTTCAGGTCATCATGATGAAGTCATCATCCTTTCTTCGGAAATTTCATCGTACTAACGAAAGATTAAGGGGGTATACCGAAGAATGGATCTCTGCAGGGTAGATTATCTGGTAGACAACAACGAGGAAGGTGGCGGAAAGTAACTCTCGAATTGAAATTTAAGACAATATCGAGAGCAAAGCAAGAAGGTGCAAAATAGAAGTTTCAAGCGCATAGGCAATCGTTCGTTGCCTGAAGCGAAGTGTGAAAGGGGTTTAGAGCAATGGGAATAAGTATTGCGTCTGATACCAAATTGATGATCTCATCAGAAGGTGGCTCGTGAATTACACACGAGGCCACGCGTGAGGAATAACTTTGGGAACAGGGGGTGTACAGGAGAGTCAGGTTTCGATCCTGTGGAACTGTGGGTTATGGGCCCACCATGTGGGTTAAAAATAGGAGCGGTGACATCTCGCATGGTCACAATAGCAAGGCATGTCAGAGGGTAGCCTATCAGTTATGTCGGCACAATGTCGGTACCAGGGGCGAGGGACGAAGAGAACCATTTTCCTGCTCGTTGAACGAGGCGGACCAATAGGCAAAGTTCTCGTCCATCTGTGGTGACCGGAATGCTATCGACAATTTCAACAGGGTCTTACTGACAGAGTTGTACACCGAGGTGTTTACCTGAGCAGGAGAATAATACTGCTTAGATTATATAGACCTCAAGAAAGGTTAAACCAACCAATGGAACGGAAAATAAGATTATCAGATTAAACAGAACAATGAAAAGGAAAATGTGTTTAAACACATATATCAGGGGGTATATCCTTCCCAAGGGCAAGCAACGCATGATATTCATGACGGGATATAGCGTAGAAAACCCCTTTAGGAAAGGGAAGAGAAATTTTCATGACATTACCCATTCAACGGTGTTTGGATAATTGGGCAGGAAACATTTAACATTGGGTTTCAAATGTTCTTGTTGAAAATTGGAGTACCATAGACATGCTTCGAGATAGCATTGACATGGTCTTCATGTGAAGATCAGACTCTGGAAACACGAAGGATCCATCAGGAATAACTTGTAGAATAAGTCTTACAATTTCCTCATGGGTGAATGGATAGCCTTGCTGAAAAGGAATGACATCATGTTACCGGGTCATCAAAGGATCAATATCATAACTCTTGGAAAGTTGTCCTAACCATCATATCTGACGAAGATTCAGGTATGATTGGTGTCAGGATACCTCAGGCTCAGGATGCCTGAGAAGAAAGGTGCAACACCAATTGACGGGATGACACTGTAAGATTCTCGGGAAATGAACTATGAAGTGACTTCCGTTAACAAGAGTTCATCGTTAACCCAAGGAGAGGACAAGGAGGTGTCTGGTGAACTCAGCGGCAATTCACCGAGATTCCCAAAAGATGGATTTCCACCATTAAGTGAACAAGGAGATAACATTTGTCAGATCAAATGATATAAGGAAGTATGCTCGAGGAAAACATACACAATTAAACATTGGTTGAAAGGTGCGCCCGAAATATGGGTTGGGTTGCAGGACCAATGTCAGAATGGTGATTCAATTAGTGAAGGACTTAGAATGAACTATCGCCCATTCACTTCAAAGCAATAGGGTTGCTAGAAGTTTTGAATTCACACGTCATAGCTCCATGGTCGGTATTCCGGTTGAAAACAATACGGGGACCAAGGAATGAACGAAGATGGCAAGTAGTATTATGATATCAAGAATTATTAAGAGGTGGTGAAATTCTCACCACATTCTTGACAAAAAGAGATGGTAATACTTCCGAGGTAAGGAAGATCAACTGCTGGGTAGCAGTGATCTCAAGGTTTACACAAAACACGAACAAGTTGTGTTGAACGAAAGGCAATAAAGTGGTCGATGAGAACAGGAATCATCGAGGGGCAAGGATGGTATTACCCATCATGAATTCAATTGAATTCCTGGAAGAGCTCATAAGGTTGATGATGATCACGACACAATTGTCGAGAGATTTCATGCAGATGTAGTCAATCAGCGATGACATCAAGTCAAAGGAATGATGAAGCAAGAGGTTATTGGAACCATAGTTACGACACAAACTCGAACTCAAGCTTGTTGTTTAAGGTGAAAGGGTATGACGAGGAAAATCGACGTAAGGTTAGTTCATCGTCGAAAATTGGTGCTCCGAGAATAAGGACCAGGTAGCACCGTTAGAATCGTCACGACAATGATATAGCCAAACGCGCTAGGAATGGCGTGATCAGGTACAAACTCATACTTATAGAAGCTTACTGAAGAGTTGTTGAACCGTAGGGCGGACTCGGTTCAGTTATCGGTGTCTTTGAGTGTTCAATAACTCCGAGCCCATGAAAAATTGTAATCGGTGAGTATGTAGTACTTGATGAAGAACTCATAAGAAATTATGCAGTTCCAAGATAATCTCGAGATACCAGGTGGTAATACTCGACGACAGATCAAACTAGAAGTTGAACTGGGGTATTGCTCTATAGAAGACAAGTGCTTAAACTTGCACAGGACATGATATTTAAAGGAGAACATGGTCAGAACCACGATTGCAAAAAGGCCAGATCTCAGATATAAGATGAACTTATACCAAGGGAATAATTGATTTTAAAAGAAGCTTCGATGAGAGATGTACATCGTGTCCATGGGCATGAACGCAAAGTTCAAGGTCGACTCCCACTTCTCCAATGCACAACCTTTCATTCACTTCTCGCGCTCAATGAAGTTGTAGTTTTGAAATTTTATCTGGCAAAATACCAGAAGAGTACGACTCGTGAAAACTTTCGAGTTCACACATATTAAGGAAGGCATAGGTTCAACCCATCGGGGCATCTTAGAATCCTATACCAGAATTTTTTAGAAGTAATTAACTCAAGCTCGAAGGCAGAGCATGGTTGAGAAAGCAGACGATACAATTTACCAAAGGCATTATGTATCCGAGAAAAAGGCTCACAAGTTTATTGAATATGAAGGGCGTTGTCAGATAAAATCCAACAAAGGAGCTGGTGGTCCACAAGGGATCTGACGTGAGCATCGGTACTCAACTAGAGGAAGCAGATTATAGAAACAACTGACTAACTCAATTGTCAAATGCAAAGGAATTATGTTTTTCAAATCAAGGGATCAGAAGCAATGCTCTGATTAGGGGTGAGTTGAATAGCCGTAGGGTACAATCGAAGACAATTGGATTGGTTGAGAACCAATTCCAGTAAAAAGAATGACAGCTCAGCCGGAAAAGTAATTTATAAGGATCAATGATGATTGCGTGTATTCGCAAACATATTGAGTCAACAGACTCAAAATGGTAATGACAAGGAATGTCAATATGACTACGAGACTTATGGGATTATCCATAATGCAAGCAAGCAAGAATTTCAAGAGCCAAAGGCTCCAAAGGATTTTCGGAAGATCGAATATTATTTTGAAGACTTTTGTGAAACTCATGAACAACTGGGGATAAGCGGATACTCGACAAGTGCGAGAATTATCCATAGGGGTATTCAGGTGACAAGGAATTGCAAGACAGTAGGCACAAGATATTCTCGGATCAATAGAGAGAATTTCGGGGTATCTTGTAATAACAAGATCAACTGAGAATAAAAGTAAGAACGTCAAGTGTATGTATTTATCCATAGGGATATTTCGATGGTAGGGAATTGCAAAGGCAACGGGCACAAAGTCTCAAAAGAGTTTCGGCGAGTAACTTCGAAATCTTCTGGTGTAGCCGGCGATCACCTGGACTGAAGGGGCTCTCCGGGAGAAAGTATTTTCGAGAACCTAAAGTCAGATTTTAGTAAAAAGCGTTTAACCCGAATAGAAGAGATGTCAGAGTCCCAGAGCATAGGTCGAGGAATAAAAGATCCTACTACCACCCAATGGCGACGTGGGCCCGTAAGGCACACAGCCAAGTTAGTAAAAGTTTTGCAATGACTAGACTCAACTTCGGCCAAGGAGTTGGAAAGGGGGATTCCTACAGGCAGTCGGCTCTGATACCAACTTGTGACGCCCCCGATTCAATCGTACACTAATCATGCACGCAAATGTGTACGATCAAGATCAGGGACTCACGGGAAGATATCACAACACAACTCTACAAATAAAATAAGTCATACAAGCATCATAATACAAGCCAAGGGCCTCGTGGGCTCGAATACAAGTGCTCGATCATAGAAGAGTCAGCGGAAGCAACAATATCTGAGTACAGACATAAGTTAAACAAGTCTGCCTTAAGAAGGCTAGCACAAACTGGGATACAGATCGAAAGAGGCGCAGGCCTCCTGCCTGGGATCCTCCTAACTACTCCTGGTCGTCGTCAGCGGGCATCACGTAGTAGTAGGCACCTCCAGTGTAGTAGGAATCGTCGTCGACGGTGGCGTCTGGCTCCAGGGCTCCAGCATCTGGTTGCGACAACCAGGTAGAAGGGAAAGGGGGAAAAGAGGGAGAAAAGCAACCGTGAGTACTCATCCAAAGTACTCGCAAGCAAGGAGCTACACTACATATGCATGGGTATATGTGTAAGGAGGCCATATCAGTGGACTGAACTGCAGAATGCCAGAATAAGAGGGGGATAGCTAATCCTGTCGAAGACTACGCTTCTGGCAGCCTCCATCTTGCAGCATGTAGAAGAGAGTAGATTGAAGTCCCCCAAGTAGCATCACCAAGTAGCATCTCCAAATAGCATCTCCAAGTAGCATAATCCTACCCGGCGATCCCCTCCTCATATCCCTGAGGTAGAGCGACCACCGGTTGTATCTGGCACTTGGAAGGGTGTGTTTTATTAAGTATCCGGTTCTAGTTGTCATAAGGTCAAGGTACAACTCCAAGTCGTCCTGTTACCGAAGATCATGGCTATTCGAATAGATTAACTTCCCTGCATGGGTGCACCACATAGCCCAACACGCTCGATCCCATTTGGCCGGACACACTTTTCTGGGTCATGCCCGGCCTCGGAAGATCAACACGTCGCAGCCCCACCTAGGCAAAACAGAGAGGCCAACACGCCGGTCTAAACCTAAGCGCACAGGGGTCTGGGCCCATCGCCCATAGCACACCTGCACGTTGCGAGGGCGGCCGGAAGCAGAACTAGCCCCCTTAATACAAGAGCAGGCTTACGTTCCAATCCGGCGCGCGCCGCTCCGTCGCTGACGTCTGAAGTTCTTCGGCTGATACCACGACGTCGGGATACCCATAACTACTCCCACGTAGATGGTTAGTGCGTATAGGCTCGTAGCCGACTCAGATCAAATACCAAGATCTCGTTAAGCGTGTTAAGTATCCGCAAACGCCGAACAGGGCCAGGCCCACCTCTCTCCTAGGTGGTCTCAACCTGCCCTGTCGCTCCGCCACAAAGTAACAGTCGAGGGCCGTCCGGAACCCAGGCCCGCCTCTACCGGGATGGAGCCACCTGTCCTTTCAGCCCCCTTATCCGAATCACTTGCGGGTACTCAACGAGCTGACCCGACTTTAGTCACCATCTGTATAGTATGTATGTATGTATAGTATATACCCGTGATCACCTCCCGAGTGATCACGGCCCAATAGTATAGCAAGGCGGACTGACAAGAATGTAGGGCCAATGATGATAAACTAGCATCCTATACTAAGCATTTAGGATTGCAGGTAAGGTATCAACAGATGTAGCAACAATGTCAGGCTATGCATCAGAATAGGATCAACGGAAAGCAGTAACAGGCTACACTACTCTAATGCAAGCAGTATAGAAGAGAATAGGCGATATCTGGTGATCAAGGGGGGGGCTTTCCTGGTTGCTCTGGCAAGAGAGAGGGGTCGTCAACTCCGTAGTCGTACTGGGTAGCAGCGGCGTCGGTCTCGGTGTCTAGCGAGAGAAGAGGGGGAAGAAACAATAAATATAATGCAAACAAATGCAAGACGATGCATGACATGACAAAGCGTGGTGCTAGGTGTGCCCTAACGCGGTACGAGGTGGTACCGGTGAAGGGGGGAAACATCCGGGAAATTATCCCTGGTGTTTCGTGTTTTCGGGCAGAGGAGCCGGAGGGGAAAAGTTGCATGTTTGCTGTGCTAGGGAGGTGTGGCGGACGAACGGGCTGCGTAACCGGAATCGTCTCGTCGTTCTGAGCAACTTTCATGTTGAAAATAATTTAATCCGAGTCACGGATTAAAAGATATGATTTTCTAAAGATTTTATTAGTTTTTGGAATTTAATTAATTATTTAATTTAATTCGAAATTTGGTTTTATGACATCAGCATGATGTCATGCTGACGTCAGCAGTCAACAGAGTTGACTGGGTCAACTATGTGTGGGACCCTCATGTCATTGATTGATTAGTCTAATCAGGGGGTTAATTAAGTTAACTAGTAATTAGGTTAATCTAATCAAGACTAATTAATTTAATTAAGCCTTTAATCAATTAATTAATTATCATTTTAATTAATTTTAGTTATTATTTATTAATTCATTTTTTTAAAAATTAATTTAATTAGTATTATTTTTTTTGTTTTCGTTCACAGGGGGTGGGCCCCGTTGTCCGTGGCACAGAGGCCTTGCGGGTCGGGCGCTGGGTGCGGGCGTGGTGCCCGTGCCCGAGGCCGAACGGGGCTGGCCTCGGACGCGGCCCGTGGCGTGGGCGCCGGCAGCCAGTCGGGGGCGAGCTGCGGTGGATGCAGCA
>NC_041386.1:121275568-121277778 GCF_002162155.2 Triticum dicoccoides | reverse complement strand
GGTTCGGTTGGGGTGTGAGGGGATAAGGGAGGCGGGATGGGCCAGCCAGGTGGGCCTGGTAGCCTAGCTGGGCCGAACGGCCAGGGAGGGTCTTTCCTCTCTTTTAGTTGTTTCTGTTTTTTTTTCTTTTATGTATTTTATTTCTTTTCTGTTTTATTTTGTTCCTGATTGTATTTTAGTTTTGTGAAGTACAAAAATGATCCCTAAATTGGTAATAGGAATTATACCACGTCACAACTAACTTGGCACCTAAATATATTAGTTTGTAATTGTTTATCATTTTAAAGCATTTAAATAATTGTTTTTGCTATTGTTTTAGTTTATTTAGTGCATTTAAGTATTTTATTAAGAGATGATTTCTTCACCAGCATTTATTATGGATTATTAGACACATTAGGAACAATTTAGTTTTGACTTTAGAAAACTTTAATTGTTTTGACTTTAATTCAAATTTGAATTTGGTTCGGTTCCGAGCTAACACGAGATTATCAACAATAATCGAGGTGACGTGGCATCATTACTAGAGGGTTACTGTAGCTTGATTACCCGGGCGTCACAACGGGATGATGTGTTACGGAACGAGTAAAGAGACTTGCCGGTAACGAGATTGAACAAGGTATCGGTATACCGACGATCGAATCTCGGGCAAGTACCATACCGCTAGACAAAGGGAATTGTATACGGGATTGATTGAGTCCTTGACATCGTGGTTCATCCGATGAGATCATCGTGGAACATGTGGGAGCCAACATGGGCATCCAGATCCCGCTGTTGGTTATTGACCCGAGAACATCTCGGTCATGACTACATGTCTCCCGAACCCGTAGGGTCTACACACTTAAGGTTCGATGACGCTAGGGTTATAAAGGAAGCTTGTATGTGGTTACCGAATGTTGTTCGGAGTCCCGGATGAGATCCCGGACGTCACGAGGAGTTCCGGAATGGTCCGGAGGTAAAGATTTATATATAGGAAGTCCTGTTTCGGCCATCGGGACAAGTTTTGGGGTCATCGGTATTGTACCGGGACCACCGGAAGGGTCCCGGGGGCCCACCGGGTGGGGCCACCTGCCCCGGGGGGCCACATGGGCTGTAGGGGGTGCGCCTTGGCCTACATGGGCCAAGGGCACCAGCCCCTAGAGGCCCATGCGCCAAGATATAGGAAAAAGGGGAGAGTCCTCAAAGGGGAAGGCACCTCCGAGGTGCCTTGGGGAGGATGGACTCCTCCCCCCTCCTTAGCCGCACCCCTTCCTTGGAGGAGGGGGCAAGGCTGCGCCTCCCCCTCTCCCCTGACCCTATATATAGTGGAGGGGAGGGAGGGCATCCATACCTGAGCCCTTGGCGCCTCCCTCCCTCCCGTGACACCTCCTCCTCTCCCGTAGGTGCTTGGTGAAGCCCTGCAGGATTGCCACGCTCCTCCATCACCACCACGTCGTTGTGCTGCTGCTGGATGGAGTCTTCCTCAACCTCTCCCTCTCTCCTTGCTAGATCAAGGCGTGGGAGACATCGTCGAGCTGTACGTGTGTTAAACGCGGAGGTGCTGTCCGTTCGGCACTAGATCATCGGTGATCTGAATCACGACGAGTACGACTCCATCAACCCCGTTCACTTGAACGCTTCCGCTTAGCGATCTACAAGGGTATGTAGATGCACTCCCCTTACTACTCGTTGCTGGTCTCTCCATAGATAGATCTTGGTGTTACGTAGGAAAATTTTGAATTTCTGCTACGTTCCCCAACAATATATCCCTCCAAATCATCTATTCCATGTCCAATTTCGTATTATCTTGTCCTAACAATGACAGTGTTGATGACAGAGACTCCGGTGTTTCGCATGAGTGCTAATTCCGGTTAAATGATATTCCTGTGGATGGACTAACCCATTTATTCTTATGAATTAAAAGTTTATTATGATTATTATTTACCTGTCCATAAAAGCCCCTTCTGTGATGTCGCCCCGACGTCCGACTGTGGCATTTCTTTTCAAGCCCTTTCTGTGATGTCGCCCCGACGTCCGACTGTTGCATTTCTTTTCAAGCCCTTTCTGTGATGTCGCCCCGACGTCCGACTGTGGCATTTCTTTTCAAGCCCTTTCTGTGATGTCGCCCCGACGTCCGACTGTGGCATTTCTTTTCAAGCCCTTTCTGTGACGTCGCCCCGACGTCCGACTGAGGTATTTCTTTTTAAGCCCTTTATATGGTGTCGCTAAGACGC